>NC_084976.1:33129538-33162038 GCF_963691925.1 Scomber scombrus | reverse complement strand
ATATATAATATATATATACATATAATATATATATATATATATATATATATATATTATATCAATCAATCAATCAATCAATCTTTATTTGTATAGCGCCAAATCACAACAAAGTTATCTCAAGGCACTTTACACATAGAGCAGGTTCTAAACTGTACTCTTCAAGTTTTAATTTTAAAGAGACCCAACATTCCCACATGAGCAAGCATTTAGCGACAATGGCAAGAAAAAACTCCCTTTTAACAGGAAGAAACCTCAGGCAGAACCAGGCTCAAAGTGGGCGGCCATCTGCCTCGACCGGTTGGGGTAGAGGGGAGAGAGAGGAAGAATAGGAGAGAGAGAGAAGCACATTGAAAATAAACATTGAAGCTAGAAGGTCCGGGACTGGAATCTGTCATCCGGACGTCTACAGGCCCAGATTGCCTGTGAGATGAGAAAGCACAGACAACTCCGGGGAAGAAGTTTAGGTTACTGAATGCATTAATAGTACATGAATGTTATTGGATATAGATGGATGGATAGAGAGAGAGAGAGAGAGAGGAGGAGAGAGGAGCTCAGTGCATCATGGAGGTAGGAGTCCCCCGGCAGTCTAAGCCTATAGCAGCATAAACTAGGAGCTTGCTAACTATAAGCTCTATCAAAAAGGAAAGTTTTAAGCCTACTCTTAAAAGTAGAGAGGGTGTCTGCCCTCCGGACCGAATCTGGGAGATGGTTCCACAGGAGAGGAGCCTGATAACTGAAGGCTCTGCCTCCCATTCTACTTTTAGAGATACTAGGTACCACAAGTAGGCCTGCGTTCTGGGAGCGCAGTGTTCTGGTAGGTACATAAGGTACTATGAGCTCTTTAAGGTATGATGGAGCCTGACCAGTAAGAGCTTTAAAAGTGAGGAGAAGGATTTTAAATTCTATTCTTGATTTTACAGGAAGTCGATGCAGTGAAGCTAAAATAGGAGTAATGTGATCTCTCTTTCTAGTTTTTGTCAGAACGCGTGCAGCTGCATTCTGGACCAGTTGGAGAGTCTTTAGAGACTTGTTAGGGCAGCCTGATAATAATGAATTACAATAATCCAGCCTAGAAGTAACAAATGCATGGATTAGTTTTTCAGCATCATTTTGAGACAGAATATGTCTGATTTTTGAAATGTTACGCAGATGAAAATAGGCAGACCTTGAAATGTGTTTTATGTGGGAATTAAAGGACAGATCCTGGTCAAATATAACTCCTAGGTTCCTTACAGTAGTACTGGAGGCCAAAGTAATGCCATCCAGAGTAGTTATATCTTTGGATAATGTGTTTCTGAGGTGTTTAGGGCCAAGCACAATAACTTCAGTTTTTTCTGAGTTTAACAGCAGGAAGTTACAGGTCATCCAGGCCTTTATGTCCTTGATACATGTTTGTAGTTTAGTTAACTGGTTGATTTCATTAGGCTTTATTGATAGATATAATTGAGTGTCATCTGCATAACAATGAAAATTTATTGAGTGTTTCCGAATAATATTTCCTAAAGGAAGCATATATAAGGAGAATAGTATTGGTCCAAGCACTGAACCCTGAGGAACACCGTGTTTTACTTTTGTTTGCATGGAGGATTTATCATTGACATTTACAAACTGAAATCTATCTGACAGATAGATATATATGTATATATATATTATATATATATATATATATATATATATATATATATATATATATATATATATATACATATATATATATAAATAATAGTTCAGAGTTCATTCTGTGAAATATCAAATAAAAGTTGTAACACATTAAATCACTAGATGATTGTTTAGATTTATTTATTTATTTCCTCACAGAGCAGCTTAGATGGTAAATGATGCTATTAATGATCAGAGCTGGGGTCAGGGGTCAGAGGTCAGGGGTCAGAGGTCAGGGGTCAGGGGTCAGAGGTCAGGGGTCAGGCGTCAGGGGTCAGGCGTCAGAGGTCAGAGGTCAGGGGTCAGGCGTCAGAGGTCAGGGGTCAGAGGTCAGAGGTCAGGGGTCAGGCGTCAGGGGTCAGGCGTCAGAGGTCAGGGGTCAGGCGTCAGAGGTCAGGGGTCAGAGGTCAGAGGTCAGGGGTCAGGCGTCAGGGGTCAGGCGTCAGAGGTCAGGGGTCAGGGGTCAGAGGTCAGGGGTCAGGGGTCAGGCGTCAGAGGTCAGGGGTCAGAGGTCAGGGGTCAGAGGTCAGGGGTCAGGGGTCTTCTGGTAAAGGTAAACACAGCCACTGATGAAGTGACTCTGCTCTTTCCCGCAGACACTAGGCGGCTCCTTCATGTAGCGGTCGGTCAGCTGGACTCCTGCTCTCCTCCACAGTCCTTCCTCCTCCATCCTCTGCAGCTCCTCCTCCAGAACCTGCTGGTACCTGGATGCTGCCGGGCCCGTGTGCTGGCCCCTCGCCATGCACACGTAACCTCCTGCAGAGCACAGCACACGTTTAAATGGACTGTACTAATAAAGCCTTTCTAGTCTTTACATTACAACTCATTCACACACTGATGGCAGCAGCTACCACGCAGGGAGCCAACCTGCTCATCAGGAGAAGCTAATCATTCATACACCGTTGGCATAGCAACGGGAGCAATTAGGGGTTAAGTTAAGTTCTTTGTTCTTTAAATGCATGAAGATGGTTTCATGTTAAGATATTAAACGTGTGACTCTGCTGCCCCCTAGTGACTGAACAGTAGATCTCTGTTAGAGTTAAAGGATGTTTATATAGAAACTATTCTTACATGTTTCTGTAGTTAAATGACTTAGTTTTATTTTAGAGGTTTACATTGATGAAGATTTGAGTTTATTTAAACTCAGATTAAACTCAGATTAAACTCAGAGGGTCGCCTCCTTGTGACTTGGTGTTTTTGGGAGGGTTTGGGTTGGGCTCCATCAGGGCTGTCCCTGGTCTCTGATCCTGGTTCTGATCTTCATGGACAGAGTCTCAAGGTGCAGCCGGGGGGAGGAGAGAGTCCAGTTTGGGAACCTCAGAACATCCTCTCTGCTTTCTGTGGTTGATGTGGTTCTGTTGGACTCTACATGTGAAGCGGTCGGGATGAGAGTCAGAACCTCCACATCTGATCCATGGTGCTCTGCTGGAACCAGGTGGACTGGAACCCTCAGGGTTGGGGGGGGGGGTTTAAGTATCTGGGGGTCTTGTTCACAGTGATGCAGGTGGATGGTGCAGCATCAGGTGGATGGTGCAGCATCAGGTGGATGGGTGCAGCATCGGGTGGATGGTGCAGCATCGGGTGGATGGTGCAGCATCAGGTAGATGGTGCAGCAGCAGGTGGATGGGTGCAGCATCGGGTGGATGGTGCAGCATCAGGTGGATGGGTGCAGCATCGGGTGGATGGTGCAGCATCAGGTAGATGGTGCAGCATCAGGTGGATGGTGCAGCATCGGGTGGATGGTGCAGCATCAGGTGGATGGGTGCAGCATCAGGTGGATGGTGCAGCATCGGGTGGATGGTGCAGCATCGGGTGGATGGTGCAGCATCGGGTGGATGGTGCAGCATCGGGTGGATGGTGCAGCATCGGGTGGATGGTGCAGCATCGGGTGGATGGTGCAGCATCGGGTGGATGGTGCAGCATCGGGTGGATGGTGCAGCATCGGGTGGATGGTGCAGCAGCGGGTGGATGGTGCAGCATCGGGTGGATGGGTGCAGCATCGGGTGGATGGTGCAGCATCGGGTGGATGGGTGCAGCATCGGGTGGATGGTGCAGCATCAGGTAGATGGTGCAGCAGCAGGTGGATGGGTGCAGCATCGGGTGGATGGTGCAGCATCAGGTGGATGGGTGCAGCATCGGGTGGATGGTGCAGCATCAGATGGATGGTGCAGCATCGGGTGGATGGTGCAGCATCAGTACCGGACCGTCCTGGTGGATCAGAACCCTCTCAGTGTAGCAGTCAGTCTACGTCCCAACCCTCACCTCTGCTCACCAGCTTTGGGTAGTGACCCAAACAATGAGATGCTGGATCCAAGCAGAGAGGGTCTGGGCTCTTAGAGATCGGGTCAGGAGTTCAGACATGCGGGGGAGGCTAGGAGTAGAGCCGCTGCTCCTTCACATGGAGCCAGCTGAGGTGGTTCTGGCTCCTGGTCAGGATCTTCCTGGACGCCCCCCTTTAGAGGAGGTCCAGGTCCAACTGGGAGGAGACCCAGAACACACTGGAGGGATTACATATCTCTGCTGGTCTGGGAACAGCTTGGGAGCTGATGAGGGGGGGGGGGGGGGGGGTGGGGGGGGGCTCGTCCTGCAGACCTAACCCTGCTTCAGATGTTCAGCTGATTTTGTATTTTATTATTATTTATAAGCTTTAATTTATTTCTTATATTCATCATGTGTCCTCAACATGTTTAATATGAATAACTAATAATAATAATATAAAGTTTGTTACCTGGTTTGGCAGCTTGGCAGAGCTCTCTGATGATGCTGACCGGAGCAAAGCCAACTCCTAAAGCTCCCACGATGATCACCACGTCAAACCGGCCTGAAAACACCCGTTTAACAAACATGACTAACTTCCTTTGTTTCTGTCAGAAATGAATGAGAGTGAGACAGCTTGAGAGTGAGACAGTGTGAGAGTGAGACAGTGAGAGAGTGAGACAGCGTGAGAGTGAGACAGTCAGAGAGTGAGACAGTCAGAGAGTGAGACAGCGTGAGAGTGAGACAGCGTGAGAGTGAGACAGCGTGAGAGTGAGACAGTGAGAGAGTGAGACAGTGAGAGAGTGAGACAGCGTGAGAGTGAGACAGTGTGAGAGTGAGACAGTGAGAGAGTGAGACAGCGTGAGAGTGAGACAGTGTGAGAGTGAGACAGAGTGAGACAGCGTGAGAGTGAGACAACGTGAGAGTGAGACAGTGTGAGAGTGAGACAGTGAGAGAGTGAGACAGCGTGAGAGTGAGACAGTGAGAGAGTGAGACAGCGTGAGAGTGAGACAGCGTGAGAGTGAGACAGTGTGAGAGTGAGACAGTGAGAGAGTGAGACAGCGTGAGAGTGAGACAGTGAGAGAGTGAGACAGCGTGAGAGTGAGACAGTGTGAGAGTGAGACAGCGTGAGAGTGAGACAGCGTGAGAGTGAGACAGCGTGAGACAGCGTGAGAGTGAGACAGTGTGAGAGTGAGACAGTGTGAGACAGCGTGAGAGTGAGACAGTGTGAGAGTGAGACAGTGTGAGTGTGAGACAGTGTGAGAGTGAGACAGCGTGAGAGTGAGACAGCGTGAGAGTGAGACAGTGTGAGAGTGAGACAGCGTGAGACAGTGTGAGTGTGAGACAGTGTGAGAGTGAGACAGTGTGAGACAGCGTGAGAGTGAGACAGTGTGAGAGTGAGACAGTGTGAGAGTGAGACAGTGTGAGAATGAGACAGTGTGAGAGTGAGACAGCGTGAGAGTGAGACAGAGTGAGACAGTGAGAGAGTGAGACAGTGAGAGAGTGAGACAGAGTGAGAGTGAAACAGCGTGAGACAGCGTGAGACAGCGTGAGAGTGAGACAGCGTGAGAGTGAGACAGTGTGAGACAGTGTGAGACAGCGTGAGAGTGACACAGCGTGAGATTGAGACAGCGTGAGAGTGAGACAGTGTGAGTGTGACACAGCGTGAGAGTGAGACAGCGTGAGAGTGAGACAGTGTGAGACAGTGTGAGAGTGAGACAGTGTGAGACAGCGTGAGAGTGAGACAGTGTGAGAGTGAGACAGTGTGAGACAGCGTGAGAGTGAGACAGTGTGAGAGTGAGACAGAGTGAGAGTGAGACAGCGTGAGAGTGGGACAGAGTGAGAGTGAGACAGTGAGAGAGTGAGACAGCGTGAGAGTGAGACAGTGTGAGAGTGAGACAGCGTGAGAGTGAGACAGCGTGAGAGTGAGACAGCGTGAGACAGTGTGAGAGTGAGACAGTGTGAGAGTGAGACAGTGTGAGTGTGAGACAGTGTGAGAGTGAGACAGTGTGAGAGTGAGACAGCGTGAGAGTGAGACAGCGTGAGAGTGAGACAGCGTGAGACAGTGTGAGAGTGAGACAGTGTGAGAGTGAGACAGTGTGAGTGTGAGACAGTGTGAGAGTGAGACAGTGTGAGACAGTGTGAGAGTGAGACAGTGTGAGAGTGAGACAGTGTGAGAGTGAGACAGTGTGAGACAGTGTGAGAGTGAGACAGTGTGAGAGTGAGACAGCGTGAGAGTGAAACAGAGTGAGACAGTGAGAGAGTGAGACAGCGTGAGACAGTGTGTGAAAGTGAGACAGTGTGTGAAAGTGAGACAGTGTGAGAGTGAGACAGCGTGAGAGTGAGACAGTGTGAGACAGTGTGAGACAGTGTGAGACAGCGTGAGAGTGAGACAGTGAGAGAGTGAGACAGTGTGAGAGTGAGACAGTGTGAGAGTGAGACAGTGTGAGAGTGAGACAGTGTGAGACAGCGTGAGAGTGAGACAGTGTGAGAGTGAGACAGTGTGAGAGTGAGACAGAGTTAGAGTGAGACAGTGAGAGAGTGATACAGTGAGAGAGTAAGACAGCGTGAGAGTCAGACAGCGTGAGAGTGAGACAGTGAGAGAGTGAGACAGCGTGAGAGTGAGACAGCGTGAGAATGAGACAGTGTGTGAGAGTGAGAAAGTGTGAGAGTGAGACAGCGTGAGAGTGAGACAGCGTGAGAGTGAGACAGTTAGAGAGTGAGACAGCGTGAGAGTGAGACAGCGTGAGAGTGAGACAGCGTGAGACAGCGTAAGACAGCGTGAGACAGCGTGAGAGTGAGACAGTGTGAGAGTGAGACAGCGTGAGTGTGAGACAGCGTGACAGTGAGACAGAGTGAGAGTGAGACAGAGTGAGACAGCGTGAGAGTGAGAAAGTGAGACAGCGTGAGAGTGAGACAGCGTGAGAGTGAGACAGAGTGAGACAGCATGAGAGAGCGTCAGAGTGACACAGCGTGAAACAGCGTGAGAGTGAGACAGAGTGAAAGTGAGACAGTGAGAGAGTGAGACAGCGTGAGAGTGAGACAGCGTGAGAGTGAGACAGTGTGAGAGTGAGACAGCGTGAGAATAAGACAGTGTGAGAGTGAGACAGCGTCAGAGTGAGACAGCGTGAGAGTGAGACAGCGTGAGAGTGAGACAGTGAGACAGTGTCAGAGTGAGACAGTGTCAGAGTGAGACAGCGTGAGAGTGAGACAGTGTGAGAGTGAGACAGTGAGAGAGTGAGACAGCGTGAGAGTGAGACAGCGTGAGAGTGAGAATGTGTGTGAGAATGAGACAGCGTGAGAGTGAGACAGCGAGAGAGTGAGACAGTGTGTGAGAGTGAGACAGCGTGAGAGTGAGACAGCGTGAGAGTGAGACAGTGAGAGAGTGAGACCGCGTGAGAGTCAGACAGCGTGAGAGTGAGACAGCGTGAGAGTGAGACAGTGAGAGAGTGATACAGTGAGAGAGTAAGACAGCGTGAGAGTGAGACAGCGTGAGAGTCAGACAGCTTGAGAGTGAGACAGTGTGTGAGAGTGAGACAGTGTGAGAGTGAGACAGCGTGAGAGTGAGACAGTGAGAGAGTGAGACCGCGTGAGAGTCAGACAGCGTGAGAGTGAGACAGTGTGAGAGTGAGACAGAATGAGAGTGAGACAGTGAGAGAGTGATACAGTGAGAGAGTAAGACAGCGTGAGAGTCAGACAGCGTGAGAGTGAGACAGCGTGAGAGTGAGACAGTGAGAGAGTGAGACAGCGTGAGAGTAAGACAGCGTGAGAGTCAGACAGCGTGAGAGTGAGACAGCGTGAGAGTGAGACAGTGAGAGAGTGAGACAGCGTGAGAGTGAGACAGTGAGAGAGTGAGACAGCGTGAGAGTCAGACAGCGTGAGAGTGAGACAGTGTGTGAGAGTGAGAAAGTGTGAGAGTGAGACAGCGTGAGAGTGAGACAGTGAGAGAGTGAGACAGCGTGAGAGTGAGACAGCGTGAGAGTGAGACAGCGTAAGACAGCGTGAAAGTGAGACAGTGTGAGAGTGAGACAGAGTGACAGTGAGACAGAGTGAGAGTGAGACAGAGTGAGACAGCGTGAGAGTGAGACAGCGTGAGAGTGAGAAAGTGAGACAGCGTGAGAGTGAGACAGCGTGAGAGTGAGACAGCGTGAGTGTGAGAAAGAGTGAGAGTGAGACAGGTGAGAGTGAGACAGCGTGAGAGTGAGACAGCGTGAGAGAGCGTGAGAGTGAGACAGCGTGAAACAGCGTGAGAGTGAGACAGGTGAGAGTGAGACAGCGTGAGAGAGCGTGAGAGTGAAACAGCGTGAAACAGCGTGAGAGTGAGACAGAGTGAAAGTGAGACAGTGAGAGAGTGAGACAGCGTGAGAGTGAGACAGTGTGAGAGTGAGACAGCGTGAGAGTGAGACAGCGTGAGAGTGAGACAGCGTGAGAGTGAGACAGAGTGAGAGTGAGAGAGTGAGACAGCGTGAGAGTGAGACAGTGTGAGAGTGAGACAGAGTGAGAGTGAGAGTGAGACAGCGTGAGAGTGAGACAGCGTGAGAATAAGACAGTGTGAGAGTGAGAAAGCCTGAGAGTGAGACAGCGTCAGAGTGAGACAGCGTGAGAGTGAGACAGTGTGAGAGTGAGACAGTGTGAGAGTGAGACAGTGTGAGAGTGAGACAGCGTGAGAGTGAGACAGCGTGAGAGTGAGACAGTATGAGAGTGAGACAGTATGAGAGTGAGACAGAGTGAGACAGCGTGAGAGTGAGACAGCGTGAGAGTGAGACAGCATGAGAGTGAGACAGTGAGAGAGTGAGACCGCGTGAGAGTCAGACAGCGTGAGAGTGAGATAGTGTGAGAGTGAGACAGAGTGAGAGTGAGACAGTGAGAGAGTGATACAGTGAGAGAGTGAGACAGTGTGTGAGAGTGAGACAGCGTGAGAGTGAGACAGCGTGAGAGTCAGACAGCTTGAGAGTGAGACAGTGTGTGAGAGTGAGACAGTGAGAGAGTGAGACCGCGTGAGAGTCAGACAGCGTGAGAGTGAGACAGTGTGAGAGTGAGACAGAGTGAAAGTGAGACAGTGAGAGAGTGAGACAGCGTGAGAGTGAGACAGCGTGAGAGTGAGACAGCGTGAGAGTGAGACAGCGTAAGACAGCGTGAAAGTGAGACAGTGTGAGAGTGAGACAGAGTGACAGTGAGACAGAGTGAGAGTGAGACAGAGTGAGACAGCGTGAGAGTGAGACAGCGTGAGAGTGAGAACGTGAGACAGCGTGAGAGTGAGACAGCGTGAGAGTGAGACAGCGTGAGTGTGAGACAGAGTGAGAGTGAGACAGGAGAGAGTGAGACAGCGTGAGAGAGCGTGAGAGTGAGACAGCGTGAAACAGCGTGAGAGTGAGAAAGTGAGACAGCGTGAGAGTGAGACAGCGTGAGAGTGAGACAGCGTGAGTGTGAGACAGAGTGAGAGTGAGACAGGTGAGAGTGAGACAGCGCGAGAGAGCGTGAGAGTGAAACAGCGTGAAACAGCGTGAGAGTGAGACAGAGTGAAAGTGAGACAGTGAGAGAGTGAGACAGCGTGAGAGTGAGACAGTGTGAGAGTGAGACAGCGTGAGAGTGAGACAGCGTGAGAGTGAGACAGAGTGAGAGTGAGAGAGTGGGACAGCGTGAGAGTGAGACAGTGTGAGAGTGAGACAGAGTGAGAGTGAGAGTGAGACAGCGTGAGAGTGAGACAGCGTGAGAGTGAGACAGCATGAGAGTGAGACAGCGTGAGACAGCGTGAGAGTGATACAGTGTGAGAGTGAGACAGAGTGAGACAGAATGAGAGTGAGACAGTGTGAGAGTGAGACAGCGTGAGAGTGAGACAGAGTGAGAGTGAGACAGCGTGAGCGTGAGACAGCGTGAGAGTGAGACAGCGTGAGAGTGAGACAGCGAGAGTGAGACAGTGTGAGAGTGAGACAGCGTGAGAGTGAGACAGCGTGAGCGTGAGACAGCGTGAGAGTGAGACAGCGTGAGCGTGAGACAGCGTGAGAGTGAGACAGCGTGAGAGTGAGACAGCGAGAGAGTGAGACAGCGAGAGAGTGAGACAGTGTGAGAGTGAGACAGGTACCGGGCTGAGCAGGCAGAGGTTGTTTTCCCAGTAAAGCCAGTCTGAGGTCCTGATAGAGACCAGTAACACCAGCCTGCTCCAACATTCCTTTACTGCCGTCGACTCCTACAAACAGCTTAAAGCCCAACTCAGACATCTACACACACACACACACACACACACACCATGCACACACACACACACACCATGCACACACACAAACACACACACACACACACTCACACACACACATACACACATACTCAATGAGCAATGAGAGTTTGATGTACAGTATGATGTCATACGTCACTCACCAGTTTAGCCACCAGTATGATGTCATACTTCACTCACCAGTTTAGCCACCAGATTGATGTCATACTTCACTCACCAGTTTAGCCACCAGTATGATGTCATACTTCACTCACCAGTTTAGCCACCAGTATGATGTCATACTTCACTCACCAGTTTAGCCACCAGTATGATGTCATACTTCACTCACCAGTTTAGCCACCAGTATGATGTCATACTTCACTCACCAGTTTAGCCACCAGTATGATGTCATACTTCACTCACCAGTTTAGCCACCAGTCCGGACCCACAGGCCACGTCCAGCACCAGTGCGTCCTCCCTGCTGGGGAGGAAGTGAGCGTTCAGGAAGTCGACGGCCAGCTGTGGAGCGTTGTAGCTCATCATGTGGAAGGACTGCAGGGTCACACACTGACATCAGCTCTATGTTCTCATGATGATGATGATGATGATGATGAAGATGAAGATGATGATGGCTGTGATTGGACACTGACCTGTTCGTAGCTGTCTGCACAGCTGTCGTATAATTGGACGGTTTCCTGTGATGTCAGACTGTCACATGACGGCAGGAAGATCTTCAAATCACCTTCAGGTACGTTCGTCATGATGTCACACCTGCAGGAGAAGTACTACATGAGTACTACATCAGTACTGCATCAGTACTACATCAGTACTACATGAGTACTACATCAGTACTGCATCAGTACTGCATCAGTACTACATCAGTACTACATCAGTACTGCATCAGTACTACATCAGTACTGCATCAGTACTACATCAGTACTACATCAGTACTACATCAGTACTGCATCAGTACTACATCAGTACTACATCAGTACTACATCAGTACTACATCAGTACTGCATCAGTACTACATCAGTACTACATCAGTACTACATCAGTACTACATCAGTACTACATCAGTACTACATCAGTACTGCATCAGTACTACATCAGTACTACATCAGTACTACATCAGTACTGCATCAGTACTACATCAGTACTACATCAGTACTGCATCAGTACTACATCAGTACTACATCAGTACTGCATCAGTACTGCATCAGTACTACATCAGTACTGCATCAGTACTGCATCAGTACTACATCAGTACTGCATCAGTACTACATCAGTACTGCATCAGTACTGCATCAGTACTGCATCAGTACTGCATCAGTACTACATCAGTACTGCATCAGTACTGCATCAGTACTACATCAGTACTGCATCAGTACTACATCAGTACTGCATCAGTACTGCATCAGTACTACATCAGTACTGCATCAGTACTACATCAGTACTACATCAGTACTGCATCAGTACTGCATCAGTACTACATCAGTACTACATCAGTACTGCATCAGTACTACATCAGTACTGCATCAGTACTGCATCAGTACTGCATCAGTACTACATCAGTACTGCATCAGTACTACATCAGTACTACATCAGTACTACATCAGTACTGCATCAGTACTACATCAGTACTGCATCAGTACTGCATCAGTACTACATCAGTACTACATCAGTACTACATCAGTACTGCATCAGTACTACATCAGTACTACATCAGTACTGCATCAGTACTACATCAGTACTACATCAGTACTGCATCAGTACTGCATCAGTACTACATCAGTACTGCATCAGTACTGCATCAGTACTACATCAGTACTGCATCAGTACTACATCAGTACTGCATCAGTACTGCATCAGTACTGCATCAGTACTGCATCAGTACTACATCAGTACTGCATCAGTACTGCATCAGTACTACATCAGTACTGCATCAGTACTACATCAGTACTGCATCAGTACTGCATCAGTACTACATCAGTACTGCATCAGTACTACATCAGTACTACATCAGTACTGCATCAGTACTGCATCAGTACTACATCAGTACTACATCAGTACTACATCAGTACTACATCAGTACTGCATCAGTACTACATCAGTACTACATCAGTACTGCATCAGTACTGCATCAGTACTGCATCAGTACTGCATCAGTACTGCATCAGTACTGCATCAGTACTGCATCAGTACTGCATCAGTACTGCATCAGTACTACATCAGTACTGCATCAGTACTACGTCAGTACTACATCAGTACTACATCAGTGTGTGTGTGTGTGTGTGTCTCATCTGTGTGTGTGTGTGTGTGTGTGTCTGACCTGTGTGTGTGTGTGTGTGTATCTCACCTGTGTGTGTGTGTGTGTGTGTGTGTGTGTGTCTGACCTGTGTGTGTGTGTGTGTGTGTGTGTGTGTCTCACCTGTGTGTGTGTGTGTGTGTGTCTGACCTGTGTGGGTGTGTGTGTGTGTGTGTCTCACCTGTGTGTGTGTGTGTGTGTGTGCGTGTCTGACCTGTGTGTGTGTGTGTGTGTGTGTGTGTGTCTCACCTGTGTGTGTGTGTGTGTGTGTGTGTGTATGTGTCTCACCTGTGTGGGTGTGTGTGTGTGTGTGTCTCACCTGTGTGTGTGTGTGTGTGTGTGCGTGTCTGACCTGTGTGTGTGTGTGTGTGTGTGTGTGTGTCTCACCTGTGTGTGTGTGTGTGTGTGTGTGTGTATGTGTCTCACCTGTGTGTGTGTGTGTGTCTCACCTGTGTGTGTGTGTGTGTGTGTCTCACCTGTGTGTGTGTGTGTGTGGGTGTGTGTGTGTGTCTCACCTGTGTGTGTGTGTGTGTGTGTGTGTGTGTGTGTGCGTGCGTGTCTGACCTGTGTGTGTGTGTGTGTGTGTGTGTGTGTGTCTCACCTGTGTGGGTGTGTGTGTGTGTGTGTCTCACCTGTGTGTGTGTGTGTGTGTGTGTGTCACCTGTGTGTGTGTGTGTGTGTGTGTGTGTCTGACCTGTGTGTGTGTGTGTGTGTCTCACCTGTGTGTGTGTGTGTGTGTGTGTCTCACCTGTGTGTGTGTGTGTGTCTCACCTGTGTGTGTGTGTGTGTGTGGGTGTGTGTGTGTGTCTCACCTGTGTGTGTGTGTGTGTGTGTGTGTGTGTGTGTGTGTGTGCGTGTCTGACCTGTGTGTGTGTGTGTGTGTGTGTGTCTCACCTGTGTGTGTGTGTGTGTGTGTGTCTCACCTGTGTGTGTGTGTGTGTGTGCGTGTATGACCTGTGTGTGTGTGTGTGTGTGTGTGTGTGTCTCACCTGTGTGTGTGTGTGTGTGTGTGTGTCTCACCTGTGTGTGTGTGTGTGTGTGTGCGTGTCTGACCTGTGTGTGTGTGTGTGTGTGTGTGTGTGTCTCACCTGTGTGTGTGTGTGTGTGTGTCTCACCTGTGTGTGTGTGTGTGTGTGGGTGTGTGTGTGTGTCTCACCTGTGTGTGTGTGTGTGTGTGTGTGTGTGTGTGTGTGTGCGTGTCTGACCTGTGTGTGTGTGTGTGTGTGTCTCACCTGTGTGTGTGTGTGTGTGTGTGTGTGTCTCACCTGTGTGTGTGTGTGTGTGTGTGTCTCACGTGTGTGTGTGTGTGTGTGTGCGTGTCTGACCTGTGTGTGTGTGTGTGTGTGTGTGTGTGTGTCTCACCTGTGTGTGTGTGTGTGTGTGCGTGTCTGACCTGTGTGTGTGTGTGTGTGTGTGTGTGTGTGTGTGTGTCTCACCTGTGTACAGCAGTAGTTGTGAGCAGCAGTATTTCAGCAGCAGCTTTTAAAGGTGAGCTGGTCGATGCTGATTGGCTGAGAGCTCTAACCCTTCATTCACATTCTGGATGAACCTGTTTGACTGACAGCTGCAACATCTGGAGCTTCACCTGTCTACCTGTCTACCTGTCTACCTGTGTACCTGTCTACCTGTCTACCTCTCCACCTGTCCACCTGTCTACCTGTCTACCTGTCTACCTGTGTACCTGTCTACCTGTGTACCTGTCTACCTGTCTACCTGTCTACCTGTGTACCTGTCTACCTGTCTACCTGTGTACCTGTCTACCTGTCTACCTGTCTACCTGTCTACCTGTGTACCTGTGTACCTGTGTACCTGTCTACCTGTGTACCTGTGTACCTGTCTACCTGTCTACCTGTCTACCTGTCTACCTGTGTACCTGTCTACCTGTCTACCTCTCCACCTGTCCACCTGTCTACCTGTCTACCTGTCTACCTGTGTACCTGTCTACCTGTGTACCTGTCTACCTGTGTACCTGTGTACCTGTCTACCTGTCTACCTGTCTACCTGTGTACCTGTCTACCTGTCTACCTGTCTACCTGTCTACCTGTGTACCTGTCTACCTGTGTACCTGTGTACCTGTCTACCTGTCTACCTGTGTACCTGTCTACCTGTCTACCTGTCTACCTGTCTACCTGTCTACCTCTCCACCTGTCTACCTGTCTACCTCTCCACCTGTCCACCTGTCTACCTGTCTAGCTCTCTACCTGTCTACCTCTCTACCTGTCTACCTGTCTAACTGTGTACCTGTCTACCTGTCCACCTGTCCACCTGTCTACCTGTCTACCTGTCTACCTGTGTACCTGTCTACCTGTGTACCTGTCTACCTGTCCACCTGTCTACCTGTCTACCTGTCTACCTGTCTACCTCTCTACCTGTCTACCTGTCTAACTGTGTACCTGTCTACCTGTCCACCTGTCCACCTGTCTACCTGTCTACCTGTCTACCTGTCTACCTGTCTAACTGTGTACCTGTCTACCTGTCCACCTGTCCACCTGTCTACCTGTCTACCTGTCTACCTGTCTACCTCTCCACCTGTCTACCTGTCTACCTCTCCACCTGTCCACCTGTCCACCTGTCTAGCTCTCTACCTGTCTACCTGTCTACCTGTCTACCTGTCCACCTGTCTACCTGTCTACCTCTCTACCTGTCTACCTGTGTACCTGTCTACCTGTGTACCTGTCCACCTGTCCACCTGTCTACCTGTCTACCTCTCCACCTGTCTACCTGTCTACCTGTCTACCTGTCTACCTGTGTACCTGTCTACCTGTCTACCTGTGTACCTGTCTACCTGTGTACCTGTCTACCCGTCTACCTGTCTACCTGTCTACCTGTCTACCTGTCTACCTGTCTACCTGTGTACCTGTCTACCTGTCTACCTGTCTACCTGTGTACCTGTCTACCTGTGTACCTGTCTACCTGTCCACCTGTCCACCTGTCTACCTGTCTACCTCTCCACCTGTCTACCTGTCTACCTGTCTACCTGTCTACCTGTCTACCTGTCTAGCTCTCCACCTGTCTACCTGTCTACCTGTCTACCTGTCTACCTGCTGCTCAGTGAACTGCTGCTGTATGAAGTTTTTACTTTGCTTGTATTAAAGGATGATGTAATATTCAGAGCTGAGACACACCTGTTGACGACAGGTCTAGCGAGCCCAGCACGCCCACACCTCGCTCTCAGCAGAAGGAGGAGTCACAGGAACCAGTCTGGTCTCTGTCAGGCCCCCAGAACTCAGAACAGCTGGAGCTATAAATGTGAGGCAGCTTCAGCATGGCAATAATATATAATATAATATAATATAATATAATATAATATAATAATAATATAATATAATAATAATATAATATAATATAATATAATATAATATAATATAATAATAATATAATATAATATAATATAATAATAATATAATATAATAATATATAATATAATATAATATAATATAATATAATATAATATAATATAATAATAATATAATATAATAATATATAATATAATATAATATAATATAATAATAATAATATAATAATAATATAATATAATATAATATAATAATATATAATATAATATAATATAATATAATATAATATAATATAATATAATATAATATAATAATAATATAATATAATAATATATAGTATAATATAACATAATAATAATAATAATAAACATACCAATTACAATCTGATAGAGAGAGAGAGAGAGACAGAGAGAGAGACAGAGAGACAGACAGAGAGAGAGAGAGAGAGAGACAGAGAGACAGAGAGAGAGACAGAGAGAGACAGAGAGACAGACAGAGAGACAGAGAGAGAGAGAGAGACAGAGAGAGAGAGACAGACAGAGAGAGAGACAGACAGAGAGAGAGACAGAGAGAGAGAGAGAGAGAGAGACAGAGAGAGAGAGAGAGACAGAGAGACAGAGAGAGACAGAGAGACAGAGAGAGAGACAGAGAGAGAGAGAGAGACAGAGAGACAGAGAGAGACAGAGAGAGAGAGAGAGAGAGAGACAGAGAGAGAGAGAGAGAGAGAGAGAGAGAGAGAGAGAGAGAGAGAGAGGAATGTAATCTTCTCTTCTTTTTTATCTCTACATGTAGAAACTTGTTTTGCTCTCTGATGAAAACTGAAGATTAAAGGTTGAACAATGATTCATGTGTTCACCTTTAACACAGCTGCTATCTTTATTATATTTATTATTATATATTTCAGGTAATCCAAAAGTCACAGAAAGTAATCAAGTGACTTTAATATTTTGATGATAAACATGAAACAGAGTAAATATAACTTATAATAACTGATTATAAACAATAATATAAGTATAAATAAGAACCTTTATGAGTTAGACACTCTGTACTGTTTAACACTAAAAGAGTCAGCTCATCATTAATGTTCATTTATCATCACAAATGTCTTTTAACTTACGGAGGCTGAAGGAGGTCCGTGGAGGAGGCAGCGAGGAGGAGGAGGAGGAGGAGGAGGAGGAGGAGGAGGAGGAAGAGCTCAGCAGGCCGAGGAGCAGCAGGAGCACTGATGGAGCCATGATGAAGATTTAATGTACTCTTCCTCGTTGGTGTTGAAGCTGTGAACGCAATAACTGTGAGCTCTGAAGAAACACAGTCACTAACCACAACTTCCTCTTCAACTGTGGGCCCAGGCCAGGGGGAGGGGGGGGAGGAAGAGGAACATCATCATCACCATCTGACACAAGTTTCTCTAAGCGACTGTTTGTCTGCCTCATGTCAAAGTTTCACATTCAACACAAATACTAACAATCAGAGACCGCCCTGTCCAATCAGAGACCGCCCTGTCCAATCAGAGAGCGCTCTGTCCAATCAGAGAGCGCTCTGTCCAATCAGAGAGCGCTGTGTCCAATCAGAGAGCGCTCTGTCCAATCAGAGAGCGCTCTTTCCAATCAGAGACCGCCCTGTCCAATCAGAGAGCGCTCTGTCCAATCAGAGACCGCCCTGTCCAATCAGAGAGCGCTGTGTCCAATCAGAGAGCGCCCTGTCCAATCAGAGACCGCTCTGTCCAATCAGAGACCGCCCTGTCCAATCAGAGACCGCCCTGTCCAATCAGAGACCGCTCTGTCCAATCAGAGACCGCTCTGTCCAATCAGAGAGCGCTCTGTCCAATCAGAGACCGCCCTGTCCAATCAGAGACCGCTCTGTCCAATCAGAGACCGCTCTGTCCAATCAGAGAGCGCTCTGTCCAATCAGAGACCGCTCTGTCCAATCAGAGACCGCTCTGTCCAATCAGAGAAACCTTTACTGAGAGGAGACTTTTACTGAGAGGAGACTTTTATTGAGTGGAGACTTTTACTGAGAGGAGACTTTTACTGAGAGGAGACTTGAGAGGAGACTTTTACTGAGAGGAGACTTTTACTGAGAGGAGACTTTTACTGAGAGGAGACCTTTAGAAGTTCTAAATCTTCATGAACTGTGAAGCAGAAGAAACATTTCAGTATTATATAAATCTGTAGTTTATGAAATAAAGGAGGGAAGATAATCAGCCATGTTTGAATGTTTCTTTTTATCAGGTGACATCATTGACTGTAATTACTCTCCTTTATTCTCCTTTATTCTCCTTTATTCATTAACTCTCCGTCACTCTCCGTCTCTCTTCGTCACTCTTCGTCACTCTTCTTCACTCTCCGTCACTCTTCGTCACTCTCCGTCACTCTTCGTCTCTCTTCGTCACTCTTCGTCACTCTCCGTCACTCTTCGTCACTCTCCGTCTCTCTCCGTCACTCTTCGTCACTCTTCTTCACTCTCCGTCACTCTTCGTCTCTCTTCGTCACTCTTCGTCACTCTTCGTCTCTCTTCGTCACTCTTCGTCTCTCTCCGTCACTCTTCGTCACTCTCCGTCTCTCTCCGTCACTCTTCGTCTCTCTTCGTCACTCTCCGTCTCTCTTCGTCACTCTCCGTCACTCTCCGTCACTCTTCGTCTCTCTTCGTCACTCTTCGTCACTCTCCGTCTCTCTCCGTCACTCTTCGTCACTCTTCGTCACTCTCCGTCTCTCTTCGTCACTCTCCGTCTCTCTCCGTCACTCTTCGTCACTCTCCGTCTCTCTTCGTCACTCTTCGTCTCTCTCCGGCACTCTCCGTCTCTCTTCGTCACTCTTCGTCACTCTCCGTCTCTCTTCGTCACTCTCCGGCACTCTCCGTCTCTCTTCGTCTCTCTTCGTCTCTCTTCGTCACTCTCCGTCACTCTCCGTCACTCTCCGTCTCTCTCCGTCACTCTTCGTCTCTCTTCGTCACTCTTCGTCTCTCTTCGTCTCTCTCCGTCACTCTCCGTCACTCTTCGTCTCTCTCGTCACTCTCCGTCTCTCTTCGTCTCTCTTCGTCACTCTTCGTCTCTCTTCGTCTCTCTTCGTCTCTCTCCGTCTCTCTCCGTCACTCTTCGTCACTCTTCGTCTCTCTCCGTCACTCTCCGTCACTCTTCGTCTCTCTTCGTCTCTCTCCGTCTCTCTTCGTCTCTCTTCGTCACTCTTCGTCTCTCTCCGTCACTCTTCGTCTCTCTTCGTCTCTCTTCGTCTCTCTTCGTCACTCTTCGTCACTCTTCGTCTCTCTCCGTCACTCTCCGTCACTCTCCGTCTCTCTTCGTCACTCTCCGTCACTCTTCTTCACTCTCCGTCACTCTTCGTCACTCTCCGTCACTCTTCGTCACTCTTCGTCACTCTTCTTCACTCTCCGTCACTCTTCGTCTCTCTCCGTCACTCTTCGTCACTCTTCTTCACTCTCCGTCACTCTTCGTCTCTCTTCGTCACTCTTCGTCACTCTCCGTCTCTCTCCGTCACTCTTCGTCTCTCTTCGTCACTCTCCGTCTCTCTCCGTCACTCTTCGTCACTCTTCGTCACTCTCCGTCTCTCTTCGTCACTCTCCGTCTCTCTCCGTCACTCTTCGTCACTCTCCGTCTCTCTTCGTCACTCTTCGTCTCTCTCCGGCACTCTCCGTCTCTCTTCGTCACTCTCCGTCTCTCTTCGTCACTCTTCGTCACTCTCCGTCTCTCTTCGTCACTCTCCGGCACTCTCCGTCTCTCTTCGTCTCTCTTCGTCTCTCTTCGTCACTCTCCGTCACTCTCCGTCTCTCTCCGTCACTCTTCGTCTCTCTTCGTCACTCTTCGTCTCTCTTCGTCACTCTCCGTCACTCTCCGTCTCTCTCCGTCACTCTTCGTCTCTCTTCGTCACTCTCCGTCTCTCTTCGTCTCTCTCCGTCACTCTCCGTCACTCTTCGTCTCTCTCGTCACTCTCCGTCTCTCTTCGTCTCTCTTCGTCACTCTTCGTCTCTCTTCGTCTCTCTTCGTCTCTCTCCGTCACTCTTCGTCTCTCTTCGTCACTCTTCGTCTCTCTTCGTCACTCTCCGTCACTCTTCGTCATTCTTCGTCACTCTCCGTCTCTCTTCGTCTCTCTCCGTCTCTCTTCGTCACTCTTCGTCTCTCTCCGTCACTCTTCGTCTCTCTTCGTCACTCTTCGTCACTCTCCGTCACTCTTCGTCATTCTTCGTCACTCTCCGTCTCTCTTCGTCTCTCTCCGTCTCTCTCCGTCACTCTCCGTCTCTCTCCGTCACTCTTCGTCTCTCTTCGTCACTCTCCGTCTCTCTTCGTCACTCTCCGTCTCTCTCCGTCTCTCTTCGTCACTCTTCGTCACTCTCCGTCTCTCTTCGTCACTCTCCGTCACTCTCCGTCACTCTTCGTCACTCTCCGTCACTCTCCGTCACTCTTCGTCTCTCTTCGTCACTCTTCGTCTCTCTTCGTCACTCTCCGTCACTCTCCGTCTCTCTCCGTCACTCTTCGTCTCTCTTCGTCACTCTCCGTCTCTCTTCGTCACTCTCCGTCTCTCTCCGTCTCTCTTCGTCACTCTTCGTCACTCTCCGTCTCTCTTCGTCACTCTCCGTCACTCTCCGTCACTCTTCGTCACTCTCCGTCTCTCTCCGTCACTCTTCGTCTCTCTCCGTCTCTCTTCGTCTCTCTTCGTCACTCTTCGTCTCTCTTCGTCACTCTTCGTCACTCTTCGTCACTCTTCGTCTCTCTTCGTCTCTCTTCGTCTCTCTCCGTCACTCTCCGTCTCTCTTCGTCTCTCTCCGTCACTCTTCGTCACTCTTCGTCTCTCTCCGTCTCTCTTCGTCTCTCTTCGTCTCTCTTCGTCACTCTTCGTCTCTCTTCGTCACTCTTCGTCACTCTTCGTCTCTCTTCGTCTCTCTTCGTCTCTCTTCGTCACTCTTCGTCTCTCTTCGTCACTCTTCGTCACTCTTCGTCACTCTTCGTCTCTCTTCGTCTCTCTTCGTCTCTCTCCGTCACTCTCCGTCTCTCTTCGTCTCTCTCCGTCTCTCTCCGTCTCTCTTCGTCTCTCTCCGTCACTCTCCGTCTCTCTCCGTCTCTCTCCGTCACTCTTCGTCTCTCTCCGTCACTCTTCGTCACTCTCCGTCACTCTCCGTCTCTCTTCGTCTCTCTTCGTCTCTCTCCGTCTCTCTCCGTCTCTCTCCGTCTCTCTCCGTCTCTCTCCGTCACTCTTCGTCTCTCTCCGTCTCTCTTCGTCTCTCTCCGTCACTCTTCGTCTCTCTCCGTCTCTCTCCGTCACTCTTCGTCTCTCTTCGTCACTCTTCGTCTCTCTTCGTCACTCTTCGTCACTCTTCGTCACTCTTCGTCTCTCTTCGTCACTCTTCGTCACTCTTCGTCTCTCTTCGTCTCTCTTCGTCTCTCTTCGTCACTCTTCGTCTCTCTGGTTCTGGTTCTGGTCAAAGTAAAATGATCTGACAGAGAATTTAATGCAGATTTATGTTTTAGTGTTAAAATAATAAACTTTATTCACCTTTCATTTAAATGTATTTAATGTTTAATGTTTTAACAGAAGAATATATATTATATATATAATATAATATATAATATATTTATTATATATATAATATATTATATATATATAAGATATATAAAGATAAACACGGTGATATAATATATATAATATAATATATATAATATAATATATAATATATATAATATAATATATAATATATAATATATAATATATATAATATAATATATAATATATATAATATAATATATAATATATAATATATAATATATATAATATAATATATAATATATTTATATATATAAGATATATAAATATAAACACAGTGATATAATATATGATTTAAATTGTTTAAATAATTACAGAAACAGTGAAATGTTGAAATGAATCATGATCAGCTGTTTGTTCCACTTCCTGTTTATTATCTAATTCTGATGACGTCATGTGGAGGCCCAGTGCAGGGTGGTGTGCAGAGGTCTCACTCTGCTCACTTTTCTGCACCAAACATCACAACACAGATTCACTGAGTCATAAAAAGCTGCTTTAATAATAATCAATAATCAGCTCTGGTGTTCCTGCTGCCACAGCTTCCCTGACCCCTGACCCCTGACCCTTAGCCCCTAACCCTGACCCCTGACCCTTAACCCCTGACTCTTAACCCCCTAACCCTGACCCCTAACCCTTAACCCCTGACCCCTGACCTGTCACAAGAATTAAGCTAATGGACACTTTGTAAATCCAATGTAACTTTGGTTTTGGGTCTTTAATGAAACATGACTGTGTTTGTCGTCTTTAAGTGTTTTTTTCATTTTGACTTTATTGAAGGTTTTCCAGTAGAGACCAACAGGAGACATGTGGACAAAGTCTCTGTCCAGTCTTAAACTGGGACCACTGGGAACAAGCTTCATGTCTAGAAGTGAGTTTAACATCTGCTGTGTGTCTTCTTCTCCCAGCTGATCCGTCCACATCCAGCACAAAGGATCAGCTGGATCCTGATGATCCAGAGAGGCTGAAACAGCAGCAATCATTCTCAGTATCGATCTGAATTATTGATCAACTGTTGAACTGTAGAGTCAGTGATCAGCAGGGCCGGTCTGTGTTTTTCCTGCAGAGTGAGACTTCTCTCGGTCCTCTCCTCACTACACGAGCTTTGTTCAGCCTCCTCGCGACTCCGCGCAGCCTCCCTGCATCCGAGCGCGAGCATCCTCACTGCGCACCTCGCGACCAGCAGCGCGAGCCTCCTTCAGCAGCGGTCGGTTGTGTATGGGAGCACCGGGCCGGTGATCGGTGCTCGTCGGTGGATCGTCGGTGGATCGTCGGTGGATCGTCGGTGTCCTCGTGCCCTTTCTTCTCTGTCCGCGAGCTCAGGACGCTTCTGCCCACTGACACAAAATGGCGGATATCACGGAGCTGCGACCCTCCTACGGTGAGACGGGCCTCCTCTTCCTCCTCTTCCTCTCCCTCTGCACCGGCCTGCAGCACCGGAGCAGACCGGCCACTCCCGGTCCGCTCTGCTCCGGTGCTGTCCGGTTACAGCAGCTCTTCTCCCGGTGTCTCCGCCCGGTAACGGAGCCAACAGCTGCCCTTAAATCTCTGCAGACAAACACCGACCGAGCCGCGACGTCATCGGCATTTTATTTTATTTTATTATATTTTATTATATTTTATTTTATTTTATTTTATTTTATTTTATTTTATTTTATTTTATTATATTATATTTTATTTTATTTTAATGTATTATATTATATTATATTATATTTTATTTTATTTTAATTTATTATATTATATTATATTATATTATATTATATTATATTATATTATATTTTATTTTATTTTAATTTATTATATTATATTATATTATATTATATTATATTATATTATATTATATTATATTATATTATATTTTATTTTATTATATAATATTTTATTATATTATATTTTATTATATTTTATTATATTATATTTTATTATATTATATTTTATTATATTATATTATATAATATTTTATTACATTATATTATATTTTATTATATTATCTGTTTTTAAAGCAGGAATCGATCATATGTTTATATTCAGTAACACGTTTAAACTCGACATGAACTGATTGATTATTGATTATTGATCAGATTCATGTCAACAGATAAAAACAACAAATACAAATAAGGGAGGAGAGCGGCGCGCTCCCGCCTCCCGTAGGCCTCAGTGTGCGTGCGCGTGACAGTCAGGGTGGGTATGGGGTGACGTCATGTCTGTGTACCTGCAGATGTTTTTATTTTTTCTCCTGTGTCTCTGTGTGTGTGTGTCTGTGTGTCTCTGTGTGTGTGTGTGTGTCTGTGTGTGTGTGTGTGTGTTTGTGTCTTTGTGTGTCTGTGTGTGTGTGTCTGTGTGTGTGTGTCTGTGTGTGTCTGTGTGTCTCTGTGTGTGTGTGTGTGTCTGTGTGTGTGTGTGTGTGTCTGTGTGTGTGTGTCTGTGTGTGTGTGTGTCTGTGTGTGTCTGTGTGTCTCTGTGTGTGTCTGTGTGTGTCTGTGTGTGTGTGTCTGTGTGTGTGTGTGTCTGTGTGTGTCTGTGTGTCTCTGTGTGTGTGTGTCTGTGTGTGTCTGTGTGTGTTTGTGTCTTTGTGTGTCTGTGTGTGTCTGTGTGTGTGTGTGTGTCTCTGTGTGTGTCTCTGTGTGTCTCTGTGTGTGTTTGTGTGTTGCTAGGCAGCGAGCTCAGCTGTTTTCCAACCATGACATCATCTTCTGTGTTAATGAATGAAAATAATAATTAAGGTTCAAATATAAAATGAACATTTGTTGAGTTTAAATTCAGATTCTCAGAAGAGTTTAAAGTTTTATTTATTATAGAAAATGTTTCTGTAAACTGCTGCTGTGATGATGTCAGGCAGTGTGTGTGTGTGTGTGTGTGTGTGTGTGTATGTGTGTGTGTGTGTGTGTGTGTGTGTGTGTGTGTGTGAGGACAATACGTCTCTGTTCACAGTGAACAAAGATGCTACTTTAACTACATCACTATAATACTGCATACTACATCACTATAATACTGCAGTACTTTACTGTAATACTGCATACTACATCACTATAATACTGCAGTACTTTTACTGTAATACTGCATACTACATCACTATAATACTGCAGTACTTTTACTGTAATACTGCATACTACATCACTCATAATACTGCAGTACTTTACTGTAATACTGCATACTACATCACTATAATACTGCAGTACTTTTACTGTAATACTGCATACTACATCACTATAATACTGCAGTACTTTTACTGTAATACTGCATACTACATCGCTCATAATACTGCAGTACTTTACTGTAATACTACATACTACATCACTATAATACTGCAGTACTTTACTGTAATACTGCATACTACATCACTCATAATACTGCAGTACTTTACTGTAATACTGCATACTACATCACTATAATACTGCAGTACTTTACTGTAATACTGCATACTACATCACTATAATACTGCAGTACTTTTACTGTAATACTGCATACTACATCACTATAATACTGCAGTACTTTACTGTAATACTGCATACTACATCACTATAATACTGCAGTACTTTACTGTAATACTGCATACTACATCACTATAATACTGCAGTACTTTTACTGTAATACTACATACTACATCACTATAATACTGCAGTACTTTACTGTAATACTGCATACTACATCACTATAATACTGCAGTACTTTTACTGTAATACTGCATACTACATCACTATAATACTGCAGTACTTTTACTGTAATACTGCATACTACATCACTCATAATACTGCAGTACTTTTACTGTAATACTGCATACTACATCACTATAATACTGCAGTACTTTTACTGTAATACTGCATACTACATCACTATAATACTGCAGTACTTTTACTGTAATACTGCATACTACATCACTATAATACTGCAGTACTTTACTGTAATACTGCATACTACATCACTATAATACTGCAGTACTTTACTGTATATTTATAGTATTAATAATTTATTGATCAACAGCTTCAAAGATGATGTCATCATGATTGAGGATGATGTCATCATGATTGAGGATGATGTCACTGTGGACATTGAATCAAACACTGATGACATCACTGTTCTGTATTTGAGTTATTGATTAATCAGCTGATGATCTGATTGGTTGAACCAGTTGATGAGTTGATGATGTCACTTCCCTTCCTGTGTGCAGCCATGTCTCCGGTCCTGGCGGGCTTCCTGGGAGCAGGAGTTCTGGTTCTGGTGGTGGTGGTTCTGGTCCTGCTTTGGTCTTTCTGTCAGCGTCGTTACCTTCGTGTCTCCGGCCGCTACAAGCTCCACGGCGACCGTTACTGCGACGCCGAGGACCCGCCCTACAAGTTCATCCACATGCTGAAGGGCATCAGCATTTACCCAGAATCCCTCAGCGGCAGCAAGAGGATCGTCCGCGGCGTGCGGCGCGCCGACCGCGGCGAGCGCGACGGTGAGCGTGGCGTGGGCCCGGTGGGCAGAGGCATGGTGCTGGTAGACGCAGAGAACAACATCCTGGATATGCCGGGTCAGCTGCAGATGAGCCACCTGGTCCCCCCCGCCGGCGCCACCCCCCCCCACGGCCCGGCACGGACGGAGCGGGCGCTGCCGGTCCGAGCCGACTACTGCTGCCTGGACAGCAGCTCGGCCGGCAGCAGCCAGACCAGCAGCAAGACCGCCTCGCCCTTCACCCCCGCCTCCTCCGAGCCCGAGCCCGAGCCCGGCCTCGGCGCCGTCAGCATCACCGTGGACTACAACTTCCCCAAGAAGGCCCTGGTGGTCACCGTGGTGGGGGCCCGCGGCCTCCCCGCCGTGGACGAGCAGGCGGGGAGTTCCGACCCCTACGTGAAGATGACCATCCTGCCGGAGAAGAAGCACCGCGTGAAGACCCGGGTCCTGAGGAAGACCCTGGACCCGCTGTTCGACGAGACCTTCACCTTCTACGGCGTCGCCTACAGCTCGCTGCCCGAGCTCACGCTGCACTTCCTGGTCCTCAGCTTCGACCGCTTCGCCCGCGATGATGTCATTGGGGAGGCGGTGGTGCCTCTGAAGGGCGTGGACCCGAGCACGGGCCGAGTCCATCTGAGCCAGCAGATCACCAAGAGGAACATGCAGGTGAGGGGGGGGGGGGCACGCACCAATCACAGCCATCCTGAACTCAGACAGGAAGCTGCTGGATAAAGTTTATAGTTTATATTCACATTCTGAGTCACTGCTGGAACCACAGACTGTTTATAAACGTCACCCATTGGTTTGTGGACTGCTGCTCGGAGGCCAATAGTATCGGATCTGAGCAGCGCCATCTTGAAAATTTCAGGTGCATGCTGGGAAAAATAAAAACAGGGATTCTACTTATATGGGCATCAGGAGGAGCATGAGGCGCCCTCCTGAACCTGTGAACCAATCAACCTGTCAATCACCACGTAGCCACGCCCTAATGCATACCCTGCTTTATCGTCACATATAAAATCAGGGAGGCCAAAATGTCCCAAATGAACATCATACTGCATTGAAGAAGGCTTTAAACTAGCGATTGAGACCATAAACACATTTTGAAAACGTTTACTGAGGTTAGAAATCAAGTGAGAAGTTGGTGAATTCTCCATTGACTTGTATAGAGACGGAAGTCCTTTTGACACCAAAACGGTCGCCCCCTGGTGGCCTTTTGATAGAATGCAGCTTTAAGTTACTTCCTGGTTGGCCTCATTTCAGAGGACCGGAGCTCCCCACCCCACTAACCTTATCAGACCTGACCCCCCCCTCCCCCACTAACCTTATCAGACCTGACCCCCCCCCCGCTGCTGTGGCTACTAACTAACTAACTGCTGATGCTGTTGTCACCATGGCAACAGTCTGGATCATCACATGTGTCTGTTGTTGATGTTTAATCAGGTTAAAGTTGGATGTTTGGTCACCTGACCAGGCTTACTTAAGGTGGACTGAGCTTTAAGGTGGACTGAGCTTGAAGGTGGACTGAGCTTTAATGTGGACTGAGCCTTAAGGTTGACTGAGCTTTAAGGTGGACTGAGCTTTAAGGTGGACTGAGCTTCAAGGTGGACTGAGCTTTAATGTGGACTGAGCCTTAAGGTTGACTGAGCTTTAAGGTGGACTGAGCTTTAAGGTGGACTGAGCTTTAAGGTTGACTGAGCCTTAAGGTTGACTGAGCTTTAAGGTTGACTGAGCTTTAAGGTGGACTGAGCATTAAGGTGGACTGAGCATTAAGGTGGGCTGAGCTTTAAGGTGGACTGAGCTTTAAGGTGGGCTGAGCTTTAAGGTGGACTGAGCTTTAAGGTGGGCTGAGCTTTAAGGTGGACTGAGCATTAAGGTGGACTGAGCTTTAAGGTGGGCTGAGCTTTAAGGTGGATTGTGCTTTAAGGTGGACTGAGCTTTAAGGTGGACTGAGCTTTAAGGTGAACTGTGCTTTAAGGTGGATTGTGCTTTAAGGTGGACTGAGCTTTAAGGTGGACTGAGCATTAAGGTGGACTGAGCATTAAGGTGGGCTGAGCTTTAAGGTGGACTGAGCATTAAGGTGGGCTGAGCTTTAAGGTGGACTGAGCTTTAAGGTGGGCTGAGCTTTAAGGTGGACTGAGCTTTAAGGTGGGCTGAGCTTTAAGGTGGACTGAGCTTTAAGGTGGAGCAGCTCTTAACAGAGAACCTGTTTCTGTGTGTTTTCAGTGTGAGACTCGCGGGGAGCTGCTGGCGTCTCTGTCCTACCAGCCGGTGTCTCATCGTCTCAGCGTGGTCGTCCTGAAGGCCCGACACCTCCCCAAGATGGACATCACCGGCCTGTCAGCGAGTGAGTAGCGCAGCAGCAGAGGACAGTTTGTGTTCGACTGAACGAATCTGAACAGTGAATCGTTTAAAGTCTGAAAGGAAACTGATGATGTCATTTTAAGAGATGGATTAAACATGTACAGTTTGTGCTGGGGGGGCGCTAATGTGACGTGCTGTGATTTCTTCTTCTCTGCTCAGACCCCTACGTGAAGGTGAACGTCTTCTACGGCCGTAAGCGCATCGCCAAGAAGAAGACCCACGTGAAGAAGTGCACACTGAACCCGGTCTTCAACGAGTCTTTCATCTACGACATTCCGCCCGAGCTGCTGCCCGAGATCTCCGTCGAGTTCCTGGTGGTCGACTTCGACCGCACCACCAAGAACGAGGTCCTCGGCCGCCTGCTGCTCGGCCTGCACAGCCCCGCCCCCACCGGTGCCTCCCACTGGCGGGAAGTCTGCGAGAACCCCCGCCGGCAGATCTCCAAATGGCACAACCTGAGCGAATACTGAGGAGGAAACACGCCGAAACCAGCCGGCAGCAACACGTGGCTGGGACTCAACCAGTGAAAGCACTGGGAAATAAAGACTGAGTGTACCACACACACACACACACACACACACACACATATATACACACCACAGTTAAAGGGCAGGTTCGTGTTATATCAAGTCTGTACTAACAAACACTGACCTGCTCACATGTTCCTACACTCCACACTGACCCTGAACGCATCGTCACTGTCGGACGACGTCATGCTGAATATTAGAATTAAAGTGCCACTCACCCTGACTGTGACCTCTGACCTCACTAAAACTTAATATAATTAATCATTAACATGTAATTAAATATTATATTAACAGCTTTTAGTCCGCAGCTGCTGATTGGTCAGCTCCTGATGAGTCATCAGTAAAACAGGCGGAGTCTGAATCCGCCAGCTGGTGGCGCTGTGACCGTATCCCTCCGCCAGCGCTCAGCCAGGAACTACTTTCTGCTAAAGCTGTGTTCAGGGTCAGTGTGAACTCTCTTCCAACACTCTCTCTTTCTGTCTCTAACAGCCGGCCAATCGGCTGCTTTTCAAACACAAACATGACGTCATAATTAAAGATTGATGACATCATCAGAAGGAATGCTCGAATACGATCCAAAAAACTAAGAAGAAAAAAAGATTCCCCTCCTGCTGTTGTTGTCATGCAGTTCATCGCATGTCTGTCTGAAAAAACCAAAAGAAGAGCTGCTGACATCACTCTGACATCACTCTGACATCACTCTGACATCACTCTGACTGATAACGTCAGTTCTGTTCAGGAGAGCCAATCAGAGGCTGCGCTCACACCTGCTAGTCCTCTGATTGGTCCTGGAGCAGCTCCACTGATCGATCAATGAACTGAAGACGATGATGAAGATGAGCAGTATCCAGACTGACAACATGTAAAATAAAATGTTTGTAGCATGAACCAATTCCACTAATATCATCTTCATCCTCATCATCTTCATCATCAGCTGAGAGCAGATCAGCTCGTTAACATCAGACGACTGTACGAAATAAATATGTGAAGTTAATATTCTACACATCTTCATCACATCACCTTCATCATCATCATCACCATCATCTTCATCACATCACCATCATCATCACCATCATCTTCATCACATCACCTTCATCATCACCATCATCTTCATCACATCACCTTCATCATCACCATCATCTTCATCACATCATCATCACCACCATCATCTTCATCACATCATCACCACCATCATCTTCATCATCACCATCATCATCACATCATCACCATCACTTCATCATCTTCATCTTCATCACTGCAGCTCAGACTAAACGTTCAGAGTTCAGTTTGTTAATAAAGTTTCAATCTGTGTATAATCTTCAAACAGGAAGTGATCAATATCGATCAATAAAGTGACTCATGAAATTATCGAATCAATCAGGAAACTACTTCCTGTTTGGTCTGCCTGCTGTTTGTGTGGTCGCCATGGTGACGAGCTCATTAATTAAAGTCCAGCTGATCTGATCAAACTAACGATTAACAGTGTAAACAGAGTTTATTGATTATTGATTATTGATTTTGCTCTCAGCCTCCATCTCTTTTCTCTTCATGTCATTTTGTACATTTTCATTCAGCAGCGGTTTGAACAGGAAGTCATCAGTCAGCTGATTCAACATTTAGTTTTTAGTGTTGAACGTTTTATTTTGAAGTGACTCGTTGAGGTCACGATCAATAACCCGCCGAGTCACCGATCGATAACCCGCAGAGTCACCGATCGATAACCCGCCGAGTCGCCGATCGATAATCAGCCGAGTCACCGATCGATAACCCGCCGAGTCACCGATCGATGACCAGCCGAGTCACCGATCGATAACCAGCCGAGTCGCCGATCGACAACCCGCCGAGTCGCCGATCGATAACCAGCCGAGTCACCGATCGATAAGCCGCCGAGTCGCCGATCGATAACCCGCCAAGTCACCGATCGATAACCCGCAGAGTCACCGATCGATAACCCGCCGAGTCGCCGATCGACAACCCGCCAAGTCGCCGATCGACAACCCGCCAAGTCACCGATCGACAACCCGCCAAGTCACCGATCAGTAACCCGCCGAGTCACCGATCGATAACCCGCCGAGTCACCGATCTGTAACCCGCAGAGTCGTCGATCGATGACCCGCCGAGTCGCCGATCGATGACCCGCCGAGTCACCGATCTGTAACCCGCAGAGTCGCCGATCGATGACCCGCCGAGTCGCCGATCGATGACCCGCCGAGTCGCCGATCGACAACCCGCCGAGTCACCGATCGGTAACCCGCCGAGTCACCGATCTGTAACCCGCAGAGTCGCCGATCGATGACCCGCCGAGTCGCCGATCGATGACCCGCCGAGTCGCCGATCGACAACCCGCCAAGTCACCGATCGATAACCCGCCGAGTCACCGATCTGTAACCCGCAGAGTCACCGATCGATGACCCGCCGAGTCACCGATCTGTAACCCGCAGAGTCGCCGATCGACAACCCGCCGAGTCACCGATCGGTAACCCGCAGAGTCGCCGATCGACAACCCGCCGAGTCACCGATCGATGACCCGCCGAGTCGCCGATCGACAACCCGCCGAGTCACCGATCGGTAACCCGCCGAGTCACTGATCGATAACCCGCAGAGTCGCCGATCGATAACCCGCAGAGTCGCCGATCGATAACCCGCCGAGTCACCGATCGATAACCCGCAGAGTCGCCGATCGATGACCCGCCGAGTCACCGATCGATAACCCGCAGAGTCGCCGATCGATAACCCGCAGAGTCGCCGATCGATAACCCGCCTAGTCACCGATCGATAACCCGCAGAGTCGCCGATCGATAACCCGCAGAGTCGCCGATCGATAACCCGCCTAGTCACCGATCGATAACCCGCAGAGTCGCCGATCGATAACCCGCCGAGTCGCCGATCGATAACCAGCCGAGTCACCGATCGATAACCCGCAGAGTCGCCGATCGATAACCCGCCGAGTCACCGATCGATAAGCCGCAGAGTCGCCGATCGATAAGCCGCCGAGTCACCGATCGATAACCAGCCGAGTCACCGATCGATAACCAGCCGAGTCACCGATCGATAACCAGCCGAGTCACCGATCGATAACCCGCAGAGTCGCCGATCGATAACCCGCAGAGTCAACGATCGATAACCCGCCGAGTCGCCGATCGATAACCAGCAGAGTCAACGATCGATAACCCGCAGAGTCAACGATCGATAACCCGCCGAGTCACCGATCGATAACCAGCAGAGTCGCCGATCGATAACCCGCAGAGTCAACGATCGATAACCCGCCGAGTCGCCGATCGATAACCCGCCAGGTCGCAGAGCGGCTGTAGATTTGTACAGATGATGTTTGCTGTCTGACGGAGCTTCTGTGTGTTTGAGCTGCTGTACGATGCTAACGATGCTAATGATGCTAACGATGCTAACGATGCTAACCTCTGTTAACGTGCAAATAAAAACAAGTTAGCCATGAAGGCTGTGACACGACTCGTTTCTTCTCTAAATAAATAAATATAAATATAAATATATAGTATCTATAATACTGCAGTAAATATATAAATACACACACACACACACAGACACACACACATGCACACACACACATACACAGACACTCACACACACACAGACACTCACACACACACAGACACACACACAGACACACACACATGCACACTCACACACACAGACTCTCTCATACACACATGCACACACACATGCATACTCACACACACACAGACTCTCACACACACACACATGCACACGCACACACAGACTCTCACACACATGCACACACACACACACATGCACACTCACACACACACACAGACTCTCTCACACACATGCACACACACACATGCACACACACACACAGACTCTCTCACACACACATGCACACACACACACACAGAGACACACAC
>NC_084976.1:33127368-33129338 GCF_963691925.1 Scomber scombrus | reverse complement strand
GAAGAGGAGAAGAGGAGGAGAGAGAGGAGGAGAGAGAGGAGGAGGAGGAGGAGGAAGAGAGAGAGGAGGAGAAGGAGGAGAGGAGGAGAGAGAGGAGGAGGAGGAGAAGGAGGAGAGGAGGAGAGAGAGGAGGAGAGAGAGGAGGAGGAGGAAGAGGAGAAGGAGGAGGAGGAGGAAGAGAGAGGAGGAGGAGGAGAGGAGGAGAGGAGGAGAGAGAGGAGGAGAGAGCGGAGGAGGAGGAGGAGGAGAGAGAAAGGAGGAGGAGGAGAAGGAGGAGAGAGAGAGAGGAGGAGGAAGAGAGAGAGGAGGAGGAGGAGGATAAGGAGGAGGAGGAGGAAGAGAGAGGAGTAGGAGGAGAGAGGAGGAGGAGGAGGAGAAGGAGGAGGAGGAAGAGAGAGAGGAGGAGGAGGAGAGGAGGAGAGAGGAGGAGAGAGAGGAGGAGGAGGAGAAGGAGGAGGAGGAGAGAGGAGGAGGAGGAAGAGAGAGATGAGGAGGAGGATGAGGTGGAGAAGGAGGAGAGAGAGGAGGAGGAGGAGAGGAGGAGGAGGAGAGAGAGGAGGAGGAGGAAGAGAGAGAGGAGGAGGAGGAGAGAGGAGGAGAGGAGGAGAGAGGAGGAGGAGAAGGAGGAGAGAGAGGAGGAGGAGGAGAAGGAGGAGGAGAGAGAGGAGGAGGAGGAAGAGAGAGAGGAGGAGGAGGAGAGAGGAGGAGAGGAGGAGAGGAGGAGGAGAAGGAGGAGAGAGAAGAGGAGGAGAGGAGGAGAGAGGGGAGGAGGAGGAGGAGAGAGAGGAGGAGGATGAGGAGGAGAAGGAGGAAGAGAGAGAGGAGGAGGAGGAGAGAGGAGGAGAGGAGGAGGAGGAGAGAGAGGAGGAGGATGAGGAGGAGAAGGAGGAGAGAGGGGAGGAGGAGGAGGAGAAAGAGGAGGAGGATGAGGAGGAGAGAGGAGCAGGAGAGAGAGAGGAGGAGGAGAGAGAGGAGGAGGAGGAGGAGAGAGAGGAGGAGGAGGAGAGAGAGGAGAAGGAGGAGAGAGAGGAAGAGGAGGAGGAGGAGAGAGAGCAGGATGAGGAGGAGGAGGAGGAGAGAGAGGAGGAGGAGGAGGAGGAGAGAGAGGAGGAGAAGGAGGAGGAGAGAGAGGAGGAGGAGGAAGAGGAGAAGGAGGAGGAGGAGGAAGAGAGAGAGGAGGAGGAGGAGAGAGGAGGAGGAGGAGGAGAAGGAGGAGGAGGAAGAGAGAGAGGAGGAGGAGGAAGAGAGAGAGGAGGAGGAGGAGAGGAGGAGAGAGGAGGAGAGGAGGAGAAGGAGGAGGAGGAGGAGAGAGAGGAGGAGGAGGAGGAGAGAGAGGAGGAGGAGGAGGAGGAGAGAGAGGAGGAGGAGGAAGAGGAGAAGGAGGAGGAGGAGGAAGAGAGAGAGGAGGAGGAGGAGAGAGGAGGAGGAGGAGGAGAAGGAGGAGGAGGAAGAGAGAGAGGAGGAGGAGGAAGAGAGAGAGGAGGAGGAGGAGAGGAGGAGAGAGGAAGAGAGGAGGAGAAGGAGGAGGAGAGAGAGGAGGAGGAGGAGGAGAGAGAGGAGGAGGAGGAGGAGGAGAGAGAGGAGGAGGAGGAAGAGGAAGAGGAGAAGGAGGAGGAGGAGGAAGAGAGAGAGGAGGAGGAGGAGAGAGGAGGAGGAGAAGGAGGAGGAGGAAGAGAGAGAGGAGGAGGAGGAAGAGAGAGAGGAGGAGGAGGAGAGGAGGAGAGAGGAGGAGAAAGAGGAGGAGGAGGAGAGAGAGGAGGAGGAGGAAGAGAGAGAGGATGAGGAGGAAGAGAGAGAGAAGGAGGAGGAGGAGGAGAGAGAGGAGGAGGAGGAAGAGAGAGAGGAGGAGGAGGAGATAGGAGGAGGAGAAGGAGGAGGAGGAGGAGGAAGAGAGAGGAGGAGGAGGAAGAGAGAGAGGAGGAGGAGGAGAGAGGAGGAGGAGGAGAGAGAGGAGGAGGAGGAAGAGAGAG
>NC_084976.1:33097368-33122368 GCF_963691925.1 Scomber scombrus | reverse complement strand
CATTACCCACAATGCACCTGGAGCTGCTGGTGTGTGTGATGGGGGGGCACATTTATGATTTCATGGTTTTAAGATTTTCATGTTAATTGTGACCTCAGTGTGAAATGATGATGTCATCAGCAGGTGAGTCTTCACAATAAAAGTCACCCATTACTTTTAATTTGAATCAGTAAAGCAGGAAATGACTCGGCTCTGATTGGCTGGCCCTCAGCAGGCTCCCTGAAGCTGACCAATCAGAACAGAGTGGGCGTACTGTCCCTTTAAGAGCTCAGCTGACAGGTGTCTCCCTGCAGGTGGTGGGTCACCTGAAGGATGCCGTTGCCATGACGCTGGACGACGTGCAGCTGTGGGTGGTGGACGGGCTCGACGGCGCTCTGGATCAGCTGGAGCGCGTGTCAGAGGCGGCGTGGGCGGGGCTTCGGCTGCTGCAGGAGTCTGAGGTGGGCCGAGCCGCCACGTTGGGATTGGACGACGTGCTGAGCCGCCTGGAGGACGCCACCGCCCACTACATGCCCCTCCCACTCCCACTGCGTGAGTACAGGGGCATTCTGGGTAACGGAGGTCACATGGGTCCATTACAACGATCTGATTGGATCAAACTGCTTTTTACTCAACTGTTAAATGACAGCTGCTTAACTCACACTGGGAATGCTGGGAACGCTGGGTAGGCTGGGAATGCTGGGGAGGCTGGGAATGCTGTGAACGTTGGGGAGGCTGGGAATGCTGGGAACACTGGGAATGCTGGGAATGATAGGAATGCTGGGATCGCTGGGAAGGCTGGAAACGCTGGGAATGCTGGGAACGCTGGGGAGGCTGGGAATGTTGGGGAGGCTGGGAACGCTGGGGAGGCTGGGAATGCTGGGAACACTGGGAATGATGGGAACGCTGGGAATGATGGGAATGCTGGGGAAGATGGGAATGCTGGGAACATTGGGGACGATGGGAATGATGGGAACGCTGGGAATGGTGGGAACGATGGGAATGCTGGGAACTCTGGGAATGCTGGGAACACTGGGAATGCTGGGAACTCTGGGAATGCTGGGAATGATGGGAATGCTGGGAATGATGGGAACACTGGGAATGGTGGGAATGATGGGATTGCTGGGAACGCTAGGAATTATGGGAATGCTGGGAACATTGGGGATGCTGGGAATGCTGGGAATGATGGGAATGCTGGGAACATTTGGGATGCTGGGAATGATGGGAATGCTGGGAATGCTGGGAATGATGGGAACATTGGGGATGCTGGGAATGGTGGGAATGCGGAGGTGTGACAGAGTGAACCTGTGTGTGCAGGAAGGGAGTGGGAGATGAGGGTCGAGGAGTACCAGGATGAGGACGAGGATGAAGAGCCGGGTCTGTGGACCAGAGTCCGCAGCCTGCTGCTGGGTCTCAGCCTGCAGCTGCACCATCGCATGATGAAGCTCAGACAGCAGCTGCAGGACGCAGTGAGCGCGCTGGGAGATGCAGCTGACCAGGTGACCCAGGAGAGCTTTACAGGAAATAAACTCATAATTACAATTATTCTGATGTAACTTGAACGCAGCATCGGCTGTCAGTCTGATTAATTTATTAATTTATGCTGTATTATTAGGTTTATTATTTTATATTTATTATTTTAAATGTAACTCTTTCTGTTCACCTGTAAGAGGGGGCGGGTCTATGTGTGATTGACAGCAGTGAGGGGGCGGGTCTATGTGTGATTGACAGCAGTGAGGGTGCGGGTCTATGTGTGATTGACAGCAGTGAGGGGGCGGGTCTATGTGTGATTGACAGTAGTGAAGGGGCGGGTCTATGTGTGATTGACAGCAGTGAGGGGGCGGGTCTATGTGTGATTGACAGCAGTGAGGGGGCGGGTCTATGTGTGATTGACAGCAGTGAGGGGGCGGGTCTATGTGTGATTGACAGCAGTGAGGGGGCGGGTCAGTGTGTGATTGACAGCAGTGAGGGGGCGGGTCAGTGTGTGATTGACAGCAGTGAGGGGGCGGGTCTATGTGTGATTGACAGCAGTGAGGGGGCGGGTCAGTGTGTGATTGACAGCAGTGAGGGGGCGGGTCTATGTGTGATTGACAGCAGTGAGGGGGCGGGTCAGTGTGTGATTGACAGCAGTGATGTCCCCTCAGGTGGGTCTGGGTCAGGTTCTGGAGCTGCTGGGCGAGCTGCTTCAGTACCTGCAGAACCTGCTGGTGGCGCTGGTGTACCGAGCAGAGAGCCAGAGGGAGCTGACCCTGAGCAGGGTCAAAGGTCATGCACTCATGCTGGCAGAGCTGCGGCCGGTACGGCAGGTCCGAGAGCTGCCGGTCCAGATCCAGCAGATCCTCCGAGACCTGCAGGAACTGTCCAAGATCCTCCTGCAGCTGGTGGTGAACACCACGCCGCTCTACGACATGGTGAGTGTCTTGGTCATGTGACCGATCCTCTGACACAGATCATGTGACTGATCCTCTGACAGTGATCATGTGATTGGTCCTCAGCTGCAGCAGCCGTCTCAACAGGAAGTGGAGGACTTCCTGAACCAGGAGGACTTCCTATGTGAGTCTTCCCGCCGCCGCTCGTCTAGCAGTCTCTTCCTGAAGGCGATGGACGGCCGTCCTCGCCGTCGCAGGAGCCTGTACTCCCGCGCCACCCTTGGGTCCCAAAGCCCCAACCCCCCCAACGGTCGCCGCCGCTCCAGCCTGAAGCAAGACCCGGACAGGGAAGCCCCGCCCCCCCCTTCCGCCGGCGCTGCCTTCCGCCGGCCGTCAGCCACCGAGCTGCTGCTGGCGCCGCTCAAACAGTTCATCTCTCAGAGTCAGAAGGCCTTCGAATACCTGAGCCCCCCCTCGCCCGACGAGCCCCTCAACACCACGGAGACCAACGCCACAGAGACCAACACCATGGAGACCAACGCCACGGCAACCAACACCACGGAGACCAACGCCACGGAGACCAACACCATGGAGACCAACCCCCCCAACGGTCGCCGCCGCTCCAGCCTGAAGCAAAACCCGGACAGGGAAGCCCCGCCCCCCCCTTCCGCCGGCGCTGCCTTCCGCCGGCCGTCAGCCACCGAGCTGCTGCTGGCGCCGCTCAAACAGTTCATCTCTCAGAGTCAGAAGGCCTTCGAATACCTGAGCCCCCCCTCGCCCGACGAGCCCCTCAACACCACGGAGACCAACACCATGGAGACCAACACCATGGAGACCAACGCCACGGAGACCAACGCCACGGAGACCAACGCCACGGAGACCAACACCACGGAGACCAACACCATGGAGACCAACGCCATGGAGACCAACACCATGGAGACCAACACCATGGAGACCAACACCATGGAGACCAACACCACGGCAACCAACACCACGGAGACCAACGCCACGGAGACCAACGCCACGGAGACCAACGCCGACTGCTAAACATCATGCTGCCTCCGGCCCCTCCCCCCGGCCAATCACTGCCTCCGGCCCCTCCCCCCGGCCAATTACTGCCTCAGCTGGTGTTAGTGAGCGCTTTCACGTTCAGCAACAGAACGATTGGAAAGTTCTTTTAGTCACATCACGAATATTTAATGAGGCTTGTTTAATTATTATTAATTAAATTAATTATCATTATTATTATTATTGTAATATTAATAAAACAGAGCTGTGTGCAGCATGTAGAGCTGATGGTTTCCAGCAGGTGTGAAAGTGAGACCTGACTGTAGTCTTATATTAACCCAGTTCACTCAGTTTATCTTTTCTCTCATATAATAAATAAATGATGTTTAACTGTCTGTGTTGAAATAAAGCTTCACTGTTTGTTTCAGATTCTCCATATTTTATTTTATTTTTAGATATGAGAGCGACACACACACACACACACGCACACACACACATGCACACACACACACAAAGGGAGCAGAGAGGAGCAGGGACATCCACCTGCTTTCTGATTGGCTGATATTCCTCTGATGCATCATGATCTATGAAAAGTTTTTTCTTCATGTTTTTTATTTGCTAGATTTATTTTTTCTTTCATCCCCAGATTTACAAAAATCAAAGATCACACAGAATGGATTGATTAATTGATTGATTGATTGATTGATTGATTGATTGGTTAATTGATTGATTGATTGATTGATTGTAGTTATTTCCCAGTTCGTGGTCTTTGGTCCTCCGTACCTGCAGCGGTTATTAATTATTATTTATTAATTATTATGTAACATCTGCAGAAATACATAAATAATCCATTTCTGTATTATTAATTGAACCTGGTGTGAAAAGGAAGACCGAACATGATTGAATGTAAATTAATTTTTTCAGTTTTTATTGATTACCGATGCTGAAGAATAAGAAGTGACTTTTTACTCATTTACACATTTGATAAACTTTAGGCTTGATTTTTATTTCAATTTATGAAATGACCTCAGGTGTCCTCAGGTGTCCTCAGGTAACCTCAGGTGACCTCAGGTGTCTCAGGTGACCTCAGGTGTCTCAGGTGACCTCAGGTGACCTCAGGTGACCTCAGGTGACCTCAGGTGACCTCAGGTGTCTCAGGTAACCTCAGGTGTCTCAGGTAACCTCAGGTGTCTCAGGTGACCTCAGGTGTCTCAGGTGACCTCAGGTGACCTCAGGTGTCTCAGGTGACCTCAGGTGACCTCAGGTGTCTCAGGTAACCTCAGGTGTCTCAGGTGACCTCAGGTGTCTCAGGTGACCTCAGGTGACCTCAGGTGACCTCAGGTGACCTCAGGTGTCTCAGGTAACCTCAGGTGTCTCAGGTAACCTCAGGTGTCTCAGGTGACCTCAGGTGTCTCAGGTGACCTCAGGTGTCTCAGGTGACCTCAGGTGACCTCAGGTGTCTCAGGTAACCTCAGGTGTCTCAGGTGACCTCAGGTGTCTCAGGTGACCTCAGGTGACCTCAGGTGTCTCAGGTGACCTCAGGTGACCTCAGGTGTCTCAGGTAACCTCAGGTGACCTCAGGTGTCTCAGGTGACCTCAGGTGTCTCAGGTGACCTCAGGTGTCTCAGGTGACCTCAGGTGTCTCAGGTGACCTCAGGTGACCTCAGGTGTCTCAGGTGACCTCAGGTGACCTCAGGTGACCTCAGGTGAAATAGGTGACCTCAGGTGACCTCAGGTGTCTCAGGTGACCTCAGGTGTCTCAGGTGACCTCAGGTGACCTCAGGTGACTTCAGGTGTCTCAGGTAACCTCAGGTGACCTCAGGTGTCTCAGGTGACCTCAGGTGACCTCAGGTGTCTCCGGTGACCTCAGGTGTCTCAGGTGACCTCAGGTGTCTCAGGTGACCTCAGGTGACCTCAGGTGTCTCAGGTGACTTCAGGTGTCTCAGGTGACCTCAGGTGACCTCAGGTGTCTCAGGTGACCTCAGGTGACCTCAGGTGAAATAGGTGACCTCAGGTGACCTCAGGTGTCTCAGGTGACCTCAGGTGACCTCAGGTGTCTCAGGTGACCTCAGGTGACCTCAGGTGTCTCAGGTGACCTCAGGTGTCTCAGGTAACCTCAGGTGACCTCAGGTGTCTCAGGTGACCTCAGGTGACCTCAGGTGTCTCCGGTGACCTCAGGTGTCTCAGGTGACCTCAGGTGTCTCAGGTGATCTCAGGTGACCTCAGGTGAAATAGGTGACCTCAGGTGTCTCAGGTGACCTCAGGTGACCTCAGGTGTCTCAGGTAACCTCAGGTGGCCTCAGGTGACCTCAGGTGTCTCCGGTGACCTCAGGTGACCTCAGGTGTCTCCGGTGACCTCAGGTGTCTCAGGTGACCTCAGGTGACCTCAGGTGTCTCCGGTGACCTCAGGTGACCTCAGGTGTCTCCGGTGACCTCAGGTGACCTCAGGTGTCTCAGGTGATCTCAGGTGACCTCAGGTGTCTCAGGTGATCTCAGGTGACCTCAGGTGAAATAGGTGACCTCAGGTGACCTCAGGTGTCTCAGGTGACCTCGGGTGACCTCAGGTGTCTCAGGTAACCTCAGGTGGCCTCAGGTGACCTCAGGTGTCTCCGGTGACCTCAGGTGACCTCAGGTGTCTCCGGTGACCTCAGGTGTCTCAGGTGACCTCAGGTGACCTCAGGTGTCTCCGGTGACCTCAGGTGACCTCAGGTGTCTCAGGTGATCTCAGGTGACCTCAGGTGTCTCAGGTGTCTCAGGTGACCTCAGGTGACCTCAGGTGTCTCCGGTGACCTCAGGTGACCTCAGGTGTCTCAGGTGACCTCAGGTGACCTCAGGTGTCTCAGGTGACCTCAGGTGTCTCAGGTGACCTCAGGTGTCTCAGGTGACCTCAGGTGTCTCAGGTGTCTCAGGTGTGTCACTGCAGCAGACAGGTACACCTGGCGGTCTTGTCTCCGTGTGAGGAGTCAAACAGCTGGACGGCCCACTCGTTGATCAGGGTCCAGAAGTTCTGGAAGGAAATGTTCTGCCGGTCCTCAACGTCCATCGTCTGCATCAACTGATCCAGACCATCCTCGCTCTGCAGCACCTGACCATGGGAGACAGGAAGTGAGTCATCACAGCACACAGGTGATCACATAGAGACAGGATCCAGAATCAGAACCAGAAACTGGGGGTTGACGAGCTGTGATGTGATTGGAGGATGAGCTGTGATGTCACACCTTGGCGAATGCAGGCAGCTGATTGGAGATCATGGTCTGGAACTGTGTGGCGTTCATGGTCGGCGCGTTGTTTGCAGCTTCATGAAACTCTGTGACCAACGATCTGATGGCCTCCTCCAGGTCTGAGTACTGGATCAACACATTATAACACACACATTATAACACACACACACACACATTATAACACACACACACACATTATAACACACACATTATAACACACACACACACACACATATTATAACACACACACACACACACACATTATAACACACACACACACACATTATAACACACACACACACATTATAACACACACATTATAACACACACATTATAACACACACACACACACACATTATAACACACACACACATTATAACACACACACACACACACATTATAACACACACATTATAACAAACACACACACACACACATTATAACACACACACACACACACACATTATAACACACACATTATAACACACACATTATAACACACGCACACACACACACAGACACACACATTATAACACACACATTATAACACACACACATTATAACACACACACACATTATAACACACACATTATAACACACACATTATAACACACACACACACACATTATAACACACACACATTATAACACACACACACACACACATTATAACACACACACACACACACACATTATAACACACACACACACACACACATTATAACACACACATTATAACACACACATTATAAAACACACACACACACACACATTAGAACACACACACACATTATAACACACACACACACATTATAACACACACACATTATAACACACACACATTATAACACACACATTATAACACACACACACACATTATAACACACACACACATTATAAAACACACACACACACATTATAACACACACACACACATTATAACACACACACACACACATTATAACACACACATTATAACACACACACACACACATTATAACACACACATTATAACACACACATTATAACACACACATTATAACACACACACATTATAACACACACACATTATAACACACACATTATAACACACACACACACATTATAACACACACACACACATTATAACACACACATTATAACACACACACACCAGTGAATGATCAGTGATTGATCAGTGAATGATCAGTGATCAGTGATTGATCAGTGATTGATCAGTGATTGATCAGTGATTGATCAGTGATTGATCAGTGAATGATCAGTGATTGATCAGTGATCAGTGATTGATCAGTGATTGATCAGTGATTGATCAGTGATTGATCAGTGAATGATCAGTGATTGATCAGTGATTGATCAGTGATTGATCAGTGATTGATCAGTGAATGATCAGTGATTGATCAGTGATCAGTGATTGATCAGTGAATGATCAGTGAATGATCAGTGATTGATCAGTGATCAGTGATTGATCAGTGATTGATCAGTGAATGATCAGTGATTGATCAGTGATTGATCAGTGATCAGTGAATGATCAGTGAATGATCAGTGATTGATCAGTGATCAGTGATTGATCAGTGATTGATCAGTGAATGATCAGTGATTGATCAGTGATCAGTGAATGATCAGTGATTGATCAGTGAATGATCAGTGATTGATCAGTGATTGATCAGTGATCAGTGATTGATCAGTGATTGATCAGTGATCAGTGATTGATCAGTGATTGATCAGTGATTGATCAGTGATTGATCAGTGAATGATCAGTGATTGATCAGTGAATGATCAGTGATTGGTCAGTGATTGATCAGTGAATGATCAGTGATTGATCAGTGATTGATCAGTGATCAGTGATTGATCAGTGAATGATCAGTGATTGATCAGTGATTGATCAGTGTGATCTGCAGCTTACCTTCGACATCTGTGCAGCTTCAAATCCACAAAGAGACTGAAAGTTTAACGGATACTGCTGAGAGTCCTCCCACTAAACACACACACACACACACACACACACTCTGATCACACACATACACACACACACTCTGAACACACACACACACTCCCACTAAACACACACACACACACACTCTGATCACACACATACACACACACACACTCTGAACACACACACACTCCCACTAAACACACACACACACACACACACACACACACTCTGATCACACACATACACACACACACACTCTGAACACACACACACTCCCACTAAACACACACACACACACACACTCTGAACACACACACACACACACACACACTCTGAACACACACATACACACACACTCTGAACACACACACACTCCCACTAAACACACACACACACACACACACACACTCCCACTAAATACACACACACACACACTCTGAACACACACATACACACACACTCTGAACACACACACACTCCCACTAAACACACACACACACACACACTCTGAACACACACATACACACACACTCTGAACACACACACACTCCCACTAAACACACACACACACACACACACTCTGAACACACACATACACACACACTCTGAACACACTGTAAGGGTAATGTAGGGGCACTGTAAGGGTAATGTAGGGGTAATGTAGGGGTACTGTAGGGGTAATGTAGGGGTAATGTAGGGGTACTGTAGGGGTAATGTAGGGGTAATGTAGGGGTACTGTAGGGGTAATGTAGGGGTAATGTAGGGGTAATGTAGGGGTACTGTATGGGTAATGTAGGGGTACTGTAGGGGTACTGTAGGGGTAATGTAGGGGTAATGTAGGGGCACTGTAAGGGTAATGTAGGGGTACTGTAGGGGTAATGTAGGGGTAATGTAGGGGTACTGTAGGGGTACTGTAGGGGTAATGTAGGGGTAATGTAGGGGTACTGTAGGGGCACTGTAGGGGTAATGTAGGGGTAATGTAGGGGTAATTTAGGGGCACTGTAGGGGTAATGTAGGGGCACTGTAAGGGTAATGTAGGGGTAATGTAGGGGTACTGTAGGGGTACTGTAGGGGTAATGTAGGGGTACTGTAGGGGCACTGTAGGGGTAATGTAGGGGTAATGTAGGGGTAATGTAGGGGCACTGTAAGGGTAATGTAGGGGTACTGTAGGGGTAATGTAGGGGTAATGTAGGGGTACTGTAGGGGTACTGTAGGGGTAATGTAGGGGTAATGTAGGGGTACTGTAGGGGTACTGTAGGGGCACTGTAAGGGTAATGTAGGGGTACTGTAGGGGTACTGTAGGGGTGATGTAGGGGTACTGTAGGGGTAATGTAGGGTTAATGTAGGGGTAATGTAGGGGTACTGTAGGGGTAATGTAGGGGTAATGTAGGGGTACTGTAGGGGTAATGTAGGGGTAATGTAAGGGTACTGTAGGGGTAATGTAGGGGTAATGTAGGGGTAATGTAGGGGTAATGTAAGGGTAATGTAGGGTAATGTAGGGGTACTGTAGGGGTAATGTAGGGGTAATGTAGGGGTAATGTAGGGGTACCGTAGGGGTAATGTAGGGGTAATGTAAGGGTAATGTAGGGGTAATGTAGGGGTACTGTAGGGGTAATGTAGGGGTAATGTAGGGGTAATGTAGGGGTAATGTAGGGGTACAGTAGGGGTAATGTAGGGGTAATGTAAGGGTAATGTAGGGGTAATGTAGGGGTAATGTAGGGGTACAGTAGGGGTAATGTAGGGGTAATGTAAGGGTAATGTAGGGGTAATGTAGGGGTAATGTAGGGGTACTGTAGGGGTAATGTAGGGGTAATGTAGGGGTAATGTAGGGGTAATGTAGGGGTAATGTAGGGGTACTGTAGGGGTAATGTAGGGGCACTGTAAGGGTAATGTAGGGGTAATGTAGGGGTACAGTAGGGGTAATGTAGGGGTAATGTAAGGGTAATGTAGGGGTAATGTAGGGGTAATGTAGGGGCACTGTAGGGGTAATGTAGGGGTACAGTAGGGGTAATGTAGGGGTAATGTAAGGGTAATGTAAGGGTAATGTAGGGGTACTGTAGGGGTAATGTAGGGGCACTGTAAGGGTAATGTAGGGGTACTGTAGGGGTAATGTAGGGGTAATGTAGGGGTACTGTAGGGGTAATGTAGGGGTAATGTAGGGGCACTGTAAGGGTAATGTAGGGGTACTGTAGGGGTAATGTAGGGGTAATGTAGGGGTACTGTAGGGGTAATGTAGGGGCACTGTAAGGGTAATGTAGGGGTACTGTAGGGGTAATGTAGGGGTAATGTAAGGGTAATGTAGGGGTAATGTAGGGGTACTGTAGGGGTAATGTAGGGGTAATGTAGGGGTAATGTAGGGGTAATGTAGGGGTACTGTAGGGGTACTGTAGGGGTAATGTAGGGGTAATGTAGGGGTAATGTAGGGGTAATGTAAGGGTAATGTAGGGGTAATGTAGGGGTACTGTAGGGGTATTGTAGGGGTAATGTAGGGGTAATGTAGGGGTAATGTAGGGGTACTGTAGGGGTACTGTAGGGGTAATGTAGGGGTAATGTAGGGGTAATGTAGGGGTACTGTAGGGGTAATGTAGGGGTAATGTAAGGGTAATGTAGGGGTAATGTAGGGGTAATGTAGGGGTACTGTAGGGGTAATGTAGGGGTACTGTAGCCCTTAGAGTGACCAAGTGATCCAACTGGTTGGGTTCTGCTGGTCCAGGATCGAACTTTCATATCAGAGTTCAGGTTTCTTGTAAATTAACCAGATTTATGTCACGTGTTCATAACTTTATTCACAAAGTGCAATCATTTCAAACCCACAGAGGGCCTACGTCCTGGAGGGTCATGGAGGGTCCTGGAGGGTGCTGCAGGGTCCTGGACTGTCCTGGAGGGTGCTGCAGGGTCCTGGACTGTCCTGAAGGGTCCTGGAGGGTCCTGGTTGCGGTTGAAGAGTCGTGTCTGTGGACCAGGACGGTGGTGAGGAACTGACCCTGGAGGCAGTCCGATGGGGCCGAGGATGTGGACTCTTCGGACCTGAGTCGGTCCTGGTCGGTCACGTCTGCTTCACTGACAGCAGCCAGTGTGGGAAATCACAAAATTAGGACATATTGTTTGTATTTTTGGATGTTTGAAGACAAAATATTAAAGTTTTCTTTCCACCTGATCTCAGAGTCTCCGTCCTTCGCTGTCAACTGACCGTCAGAGCGTCTTCGATGTGTTGCCGTGGAAACCCTCCTCTTCATCAGCGACCAGGATGAAGGCTCAGTGACGTGTTCAGAGTTCAGACTCTGCTGCTCGTCATCGCTGGAGTCTCTAACAGGTCAAATCATTTATTATTTTCATTGTAATTCATCTAATTCATTATCTTCATGAACTTCCTGTTGACACTCACAGCTCGTCTTCGCCGTCCTCCTGAAAGGTCAGAGGTCGCACACAGACCACACACGTGTTTCCCAGACTGTGGAAACATGGCCGACAGAACACACCTGTAACACGTGAACATGTGAACACGGATGCTTAAACACAGTTTACTAGTTTTATATATAACATGAACATGTGATGTCATAACTGTGACATCACAGCTGAAGAGTGACGAGACGACCAAATGTTTATCTGAAGCTGATTGATCGTCACACTGATCAGTGATCAATAAACTGATTACAGTTTGTATTTGAAGATAAAGACTGAAGTTAAAGGAGCAGTTCAGTGTTTATGTTTACTGTAATGATTCCTCCTGTTCATACTGACCATTAGAAGATCCCTTCATAATGTTTACTGTAATGATTCCTCCTGTTCATACTGACCATTAGAAGATCCCTTCATCATGTTTACTGTAATGATTCCTCCTGTTCATACTGACCATTAGAAGATCCCTTCATAATGTTTACTGTAATGATTCCTCCTGTTCATACTGACCATTAGAAGATCCCTTCATCATGTTTACTGTAATGATTCCTCCTGTTCATACTGACCATTAGAAGATCCCTTCATAATGTTTACTGTAATGATTCCTCCTGTTCATACTGACCATTAGAAGATCCCTTCATCATGTTTACTGTAATGATTCCTCCTGTTCATACTGACCATTAGAAGATCCCTTCATCATGTTTACTGTAATGATTCCTCCTGTTCATACTGACCATTAGAAGATCCCTTCATAATGTTTACTGTAATGATTCCTCCTGTTCATACTGACCATTAGAAGATCCCTTCATCATGTTTACTGTAATGATTCCTCCTGTTCATACTGACCATTAGAAGATCCCTTCATCATGTTTACTGTAATGATTCCTCCTGTTCATACTGACCATTAGAAGATCCCTTCATCATGTTTACTGTAATGATTCCTCCTGTTCATACTGACCATTAGAAGATCCCTTCATCATGTTTACTGTAATGATTCCTCCTGTTCATACTGACCATTAGAAGATCCCTTCATCATGTTTACAATGGAAGTGATGGAGGACTAAACCCACAGTCCTCCTTCTGTGGAAACATTTAAAAGTTGATCTGAAGCTTCAGTCAAATCTTCATCTTCAGTGTTGTTAGTAGTAAAGTCTTTGTGTTACTATGGTTACAGCACAGCTCAACAGGAAACACTAAGAGGGAATCTGATGCTAAACAGACTGTAAATGTGTCAGATATCATTGATGTGAATAACTCACACTGATGAAGATCAATAGAAGCTGATCAGATGATTTATAATGACTGTGAACAGTTTTAATAGTCAGTATGAACAGGAGGAAGATTACAGAGAGGTTCATATGGACGCCTGACTGCTGCTTAACACACACTGGGAACACTGGGGACACTGGGGACACTGGGAACACTGGGAACACTGGGAACACTGGGAACACTGGGGACACTGGAGACACTGGGAACACTGGGGACACTGGGAACACTGGGGACACTGGAGACACTGGGAACACTGGGGACACTGGGGACACTGGGAACACTGGGAACACTGGGGACACTGGAGACACTGGGGACACTGGGAATACTGGGAACACTGGGGACACTGGAGACACTGGGAACACTGGGGACACTGGAGACACTGGGAACACTGGGGACACTGGGGACACTGGGGACACTGGGAACACTGGGAACACTGGGGACACTGGAGACACTGGGGACACTGGGAATACTGGGAACACTGGGGACACTGGAGACACTGGGAACACTGGGGACACTGGGGACACTGGGAATTCTGGGAACACTGGGGACACTGGGGACACTGGGAACACTGGGGACACTGGGAACACTGGGGACACTGGGGACACTGGGAATACTGGGGACACTGGGGACACTGGGAACACTGGGAACATTGGGAACACTGGGGACACTGGGAATACTGGGGACACTGGGAACACTGGGGACACTGGGGACACTGGGGACACTGGAGACACTGGGGACACTGGGAATACTGGGGACACTGGGAACACTGGGAACACTGGGGATACTGGGGACACTGGGAACACTGGGGACACTGGGAAAACTGGGGACACTGGGAATACTGGGGACACTGGGAATACTGGGGACACTGGGAACACTGGGAACACTCGGGACACTGGGAACACTGGGAATACTGGGAACACTGGGGACACTGGGGACACTGGGAACACTGGGAATACTGGGGACACTGGGAATACTGGGAACACTGGGAACACTGGGGACACTGGGGACACTGGGGACACTGGGAATACTGGGGACACTGGGAACACTGGGAACACTCGGGACACTGGGAACACTGGGAACACTGGGGACACTGGGAACACTGGGGACAATGGGAATACTGGGAACACTGGGAATACTGGGAACACTGGGGACAATGGGGACACTGGGAACACTGGGGACACTGGGAACACTGGGAACACTGGGAACACTGGGGACACTGGGAACACTGGGGACACTGGGAACACTGGGAACACTGGGAATACTGGGGACACTGGGAACACTGGGAACACTCGGGACACTGGGAACACTGGGAATACTGGGAACACTGGGGACACTGGGAATACTGGGGACACTGGGAACACTGGGAACACTGGGGACACTGGGAATACTGGGGACACTGGGAATACTGGGAATACTGGGAACACTGGGAATACTGGGAACACTGGGGACACTGGGGACACTGGGAACACTGGGGACACTGGGAACACTGGGGACACTGGGGACACTGGGAACACTGGGAACACTGGGAACACTGGGGACACTGGGAACACTGGGGACACTGGGAATACTGGGAACACTGGGAACACTGGGAACACTGGGAATACTGGGAACACTGGGGACACTGGGGACACTGGGAATACTGGGAACACTGGGAACACTGGGAATACTGGGAACACTGGGGACACTGGGAACACTGGGGACACTGGGGACACTGGGGACACTGGGAACACTGGGGACACTGGGAACACTGGGGACACTGGGAATACTGGGGACACTGGGAAAACTGGGGACACTGGGAATACTGGGGACACTGGGAACACTGGGGACACTGGGAATACTGGGGACACTGGGAACACTGGGAACACTCGGGACACTGGGAACACTGGGAATACTGGGAACACTGGGGACACTGGGAATACTGGGGACACTGGGAACACTGGGGACACTGGGAATACTGGGGACACTGGGAATACTGGGAATACTGGGAACACTGGGGACACTGGGAATACTGGGAACACTGGGAACACTGGGAACACTGGGAATACTGGGAACACTGGGAACACTGGGGACACTGGGAACACTGGGAACACTGGGAATACTGGGAACACTGGGGACACTGGGGACACTGGGAACACTGGGAACACTGGGGACACTGGGAACACTAGGAACACTGGGAACACTGGGGACACTGGGAACACTGGGGACACTGGGAACACTGGGGACACTGGGGACACTGGGAACACTGGGAACACTGGGAACACTGGGAATACTGGGAACACTGGGGACACTGGGAATACTGGGAACACTGGGAACACTGGGAACACTGGGAATACTGGGAACACTGGGGACACTGGGGACATTGGGAACACTGGGAATACTGGGAACACTGGGAACACTGGGAACACTGGGGACACTGGGAACACTGGGGACACTGGGGACACTGGGAACACTGGGGACACTGGGAACACTGGGGACACTGGGGACACTGGGAATACTGGGGACACTGGGAACACTGGGGACACTGGGAACACTGGGAACACTGGGGACACTGGGAACACTGGGGACACTGGGAACACTGGGGACACTGGGAACACTGGGAACACTGGGGACACTGGGAACACTGAGTTTGCAACATGAATCTCACCTGGACACTGTGGGGCGTCACAGGTGACCATGGTGTCCTCCTCTGGCCCCGCCCCCTCACCACAGGCCAGACAGCTGACTGACAGGCCCAGCAGGTCACACAGGTGACGCCCTCCAGGTAACCTGGCAGCAATTGAGCACGTGTCACTGCAACACCACCACTGTCCACCAGGGGGCAACGCTCAATCACACATATATTATATTATATTATAAATATCAGTTATAAACACGCAGCAACAGGTCCCAATGCTTCCAGTCTGATGTACCATAGCAGGATAGTCTGAAGATGACATCCCCCTCTTCCTCCTGCTCCTCCTCCTGCTCCTGCTGCTCCTCCTCCTGCTGCCCCTCCTGCTCCTGCTGCTCCTCCTCCTCCTGCTCCTCCTCCTCCTGCTCCTCCTCCTGCTGCTCCTCCTCCTGCTGCCCCTCCTGCTCCTCCTGCTGCTGCTCCTCCTCCTCCTGCTCCTCCTCCTCCTGCTCCTCCTCTTCCCGGGCTCCTGGCTGCAGACCTCCGCAGGGCTTTGCCCACAGCCGTCCTCTGATCCAGGATCAGCTGATGGAGGAACTGGATCCTCTCCTGAAACACAGACAGCAGCTGGGTGAGTTAGTTAGTGTATACATAAATATATATAACCTATTTAACATATAACATACATAACATATGTAGTATATAAATATATATATATTACATATGTTATATATATATTATATATATATAATATATAAATGTACCTGCTCTCTGTGCGGGTGGACGGAGGAACAGACGAGGCGTCTGCAGCGCTGCATGAATCCTGAACTCAGAGATACGAGCAGAGCCAGACCCAACACGAGTCCTGCAAAGACCAGAACCAGTACAACCAGTATCCCACCAGTATGCTGTGTGATGTCATCCCTGTGATGTCACACCTTACCTAGGATAAAGCATGCCGATTGGTCGGGCTCTGACGGCGGAAGCAGACACTTCCTGCTGATGACCGTGACGTTGCCCCCCTGCAGGATGTTAAAAGACGCCACGAGGTCTCTGAAGATGTCGGAGGCGTAACCCGACCCGTTCACCCGCACCGCCACCGTGACCGGAGCTGAGGGGACAGGCGGTTGCCATGGTTACCAGCACTCAGACTGAGGTCACAGTGTTATTAGCTGCTCACCTCTGGCCACCACGTCCTCCTTCACCTGGTGCTGCACCTGATCCAGCATCCAGAACACCAGGAAGTCCAGAACCACCAGCAGGCCCCCCATCACCATGTGTCTGAGCACCGAGGACACGCCCACCAGAACCGCCCGCCGCTCCCTATTGGTCAGCTGCCACGCCACTGCATGCAGGAAGTGACATCATCCATCATCAGTCAATCACTCACACACACACATATATACATACACACACACACACAGAGTAACACACATACACACACACACACAGAGTAACACACATACACACACACACACACAGTAACACACATACACACACAGTAACACACATACACACACACACACACACACATAGTAACACACACACACACAGTAACACACACACACATACAGTAATACACACACAGTAACACACACACACACACAGTAACACACACACACTCACACACAGTAACACACACACACACACACAGCAACACACACACTCACACACAGTAACACACAGTTACACACACACACACAGTAACACACAGTTACACACACACACACACACACACACAGTAACACACACACACACACACACACACACACACACAGTAACACACACACTCACACACAGTAACACACACACACACACACAGTAACACACACACTCACACACAGTAACACACAGTTACACACACACACACACACACAGTAACACACACAGTAACACACAGTAACACACACACACACACACACATACTAACATGGAATGATGTAGGTCTTGGCCTCTCTGCGTGTGATTGGCAGGACCGAGGCTCCGCCCACTGACGACAACTGTTGGTCAAACTCTTCGAAAGCAGCGCTGATGTAAACGTTGTCGAAGTCGACCTCACGCAGGTACCGCTTCCTGTACCTCCGCGCCCTGCAGGGGGGATGAAGGGAACTAAAGCGTGTGATGAAGGGAACTAAAGCGTGTGATGAAGGGAACTAAAGCGTGTGATGAAGGGAACTAAAGCGTGTGGATGAAGGGAACTAAAGCGTGTGGATGAAGGGAACTAAAGCGTGTGATGAAGGGAACTAAAGCATGTGATGAAGGGAACTAAAGCGTGTGGATGAAGGGAACTAAAGAGTGTGATGAAGGGAACTAAAGCGTGTGATGAAGGGAACTAAAGCGTGTGATGAAGGGAACTAAAGCGCGTGATGAAGGGAACTAAAGCGCGTGATGAAGGGAACTAAAGCGTGTGGATGAAGGGAACTAAAGCGTGTGATGAAGGGAACTAAAGAGTGTGATGAAGGGAACTAAAGCGTGTGATGAAGGGAACTAAAGCGTGTGATGAAGGGAACTAAAGAGTGTGATGAAGGGAACTAAAGCGTGTGGATGAAGGGAACTAAAGCGTGTGATGAAGGGAACTAAAGCGTGTGGATGAAGGGAACTGAAGCGTGTGGATGAAGGGAACTGAAGCGTGTGGATGAAGGGAACTAAAGCGTGTGGATGAAGGGAACTAAAGCGTGTGATGAAGGGAACTAAAGCGTGTGATGAAGGGAACTAAAGCGTGTGATGAAGGGAACTAAAGCGTGTGGATGAAGGGAACTAAAGCGTGTGGATGAAGGGAACTAAAGCGTGTGATGAAGGGAACTAAAGCGTGGGATGAAGGGAACTAAAGCGTGTGATGAAGGGAACTAAAGCGTGTGGATGAAGGGAACTAAAGAGTGTGATGAAGGGAACTAAAGCGTGTGATGAAGGGAACTAAAGCGTGTGATGAAGGGAACTAAAGCGCGTGATGAAGGGAACTAAAGCGCGTGATGAAGGGAACTAAAGCGTGTGGATGAAGGGAACTAAAGCGTGTGATGAAGGGAACTAAAGCGTGTGATGAAGGGAACTATAGAGTGTGATGAAGGGAACTAAAGCGTGTGGATGAAGGGAACTAAAGCGTGTGATGAAGGGAACTAAAGCGTGTGGATGAAGGGAACTGAAGCGTGTGGATGAAGGGAACTGAAGCGTGTGGATGAAGGGAACTAAAGCGTGTGGATGAAGGGAACTAAAGCGTGTGATGAAGGGAACTAAAGCGTGTGATGAAGGGAACTAAAGCGTGTGATGAAGGGAACTAAAGAGTGTGATGAAGGGAACTAAAGCGTGTGGATGAAGGGAACTGAAGCGTGTGGATGAAGGGAACTAAAGCGTGTGGATGAAGGGAACTAAAGCGTGTGATGAAGGGAACTAAAGCGTGTGGATGAAGGGAACTAAAGCGCGTGATGAAGGGAACTAAAGCGTGTGATGAAGGGAACTAAATCGCGTGATGAAGGGAACTAAAGCGCGTGATGAAGGGAACTAAAGCGTGTGGATGAAGGGAACTAAAGCGTGTGATGAAGGGAACTAAAGCGTGTGATGAAGGGAACTAAAGCGTGTGATGAAGGGAACTAAAGCGTGTGGATGAAGGGAACTAAAGCGTGTGATGAAGGGAACTAAAGCGTGTGGATGAAGGGAACTAAAGCGTGTGGATGAAGGGAACTAAAGCGTGTGGATGAAGGGAACTAAAGCGTGTGATGAAGGGAACTAAAGCGTGTGGATGAAGGGAACTAAAGCGTGTGGATGAAGGGAACTGAAGCGTGTGGATGAAGGGAACTAAAGCGCGTGATGAAGGGAACTAAAGCGTGTGATGAAGGGAACTAAAGCATGTGATGAAGGGAACTAAAGCGTGTGATGAAGGGAACTAAAGCGTGTGGATGAAGGGAACTGAAGCGTGTGGATGAAGGGAACTAAAGCATGTGGATGAAGGGAACTAAAGCGTGTGATGAAGGGAACTAAAGCGTGTGATGAAGGGAACTGAAGCGTGTGGATGAAGGGAACTAAAGCGTGTGATGAAGGGAACTAAAGCGTGTGATGAAGGGAACTAAAGCGTGTGATGAAGGGAACTAAAGCGTGTGATGAAGGGAACTAAAGCGTGTGATGAAGGGAACTAAAGCGTGTGATGAAGGGAACTAAAGAGTGTGATGAAGGGAACTAAAGCGTGTGGATGAAGGGAACTGAAGCGTGTGGATGAAGGGAACTAAAGCGTGTGGATGAAGGGAACTAAAGCGTGTGATGAAGGGAACTAAAGCGTGTGGATGAAGGGAACTAAAGCGCGTGATGAAGGGAACTAAAGCGTGTGATGAAGGGAACTAAATCGCGTGATGAAGGGAACTAAAGCGCGTGATGAAGGGAACTAAAGCGTGTGGATGAAGGGAACTAAAGCGTGTGATGAAGGGAACTAAAGCGTGTGATGAAGGGAACTAAAGCGTGTGATGAAGGGAACTAAAGCGTGTGGATGAAGGGAACTAAAGCGTGTGATGAAGGGAACTAAAGCGTGTGGATGAAGGGAACTAAAGCGTGTGGATGAAGGGAACTAAAGCGTGTGGATGAAGGGAACTAAAGCGTGTGATGAAGGGAACTAAAGCGTGTGGATGAAGGGAACTAAAGCGTGTGGATGAAGGGAACTGAAGCGTGTGGATGAAGGGAACTAAAGCGCGTGATGAAGGGAACTAAAGCGTGTGATGAAGGGAACTAAAGCATGTGATGAAGGGAACTAAAGCGTGTGATGAAGGGAACTAAAGCGTGTGGATGAAGGGAACTGAAGCGTGTGGATGAAGGGAACTAAAGCATGTGGATGAAGGGAACTAAAGCGTGTGATGAAGGGAACTAAAGCGTGTGATGAAGGGAACTGAAGCGTGTGGATGAAGGGAACTAAAGCGTGTGATGAAGGGAACTAAAGCGTGTGATGAAGGGAACTAAAGCGTGTGATGAAGGGAACTAAAGCGTGTGATGAAGGGAACTGAAGCGTGTGGATGAAGGGAACTAAAGCGTGTGATGAAGGGAACTAAAGCGTGTGGATGAAGGGAACTAAAGCGTGTGGATGAAGGGAACTAAAGCGTGTGGATGAAGGGAACTAAAGCGTGTGGATGAAGGGAACTAAAGCGTGTGATGAAGGGAACTAAAGCGTGTGATGAAGGGAACTAAAGCGTGTGGATGAAGGGAACTAAAGCGTGTGGATGAAGGGAACTAAAGCGTGTGATGAAGGGAACTGAAGCGTGTGATGAAGGGAACTAAAGCGTGTGGATGAAGGGAACTAAAGCGTGTGATGAAGGGAACTAAAGCGTGTGGATGAAGGGAACTAAAGCGTGTGGATGAAGGGAACTAAAGCGTGTGATGAAGGGAACTAAAGAGTGTGGATGAAGGGAACTAAAGCGTGTGGATGAAGGGAACTAAAGCGTGTGGATGAAGGGAACTAAAGCGTGTGATGAAGGGAACTAAAGCGTGGGATGAAGGGAACTAAAGCGTGTGATGAAGGGAACTAAAGCGTGTGATGAAGGGAACTAAAGCGTGTGATGAAGGGAACTAAAGCGTGTGATGAAGGGAACTAAAGCGTGTGGACTGACCTCAGGAAGGAGCAGGCGAGCAGGACGAGGCTGCCGTACGCCAGCAGCTCGCTCAGCCTATGAAACACCTGCAGCTCTGATGTCACTTCCTCCATGATGTCCTGAGTCACCTGCTGGAGAGAGCGGCTGCTGTTGGCATCGAGGTCAAAGGTCACCGAGGCTGAGATGTTGAAGTCAAACTCCCGCTTCAGGCGCTCAAACGCTGCAACGGTGGCTGAAAGCAAAGAGACAGAAAGCTGTGAGACTGAAAGCAGAGAGACTGAAAGCAGAGAGACTGAAAGCAGAGAGACTGAAAGCAGAGAGACTGAAAGCAGAGAGACTGAAAGCAGAGAGACTGAAAGCAGAGAGACTGAAAGCAGAGAGACTGAAAGCTGTGAGACTGAAAGCAGTGAGACTGAAAGCTGTGAGATTGAAAGCAGAGAGACTGAAAGCAGTGAGACTGAAAGCAGAGAGACTGAAAGCAGAGAGACTGAAAGCTGTGAGACTGAAAGCAGAGAGACTGAAAGCAGAGAGACTGAAAGCAGAGAGACTGAAAGCAGTGAGACTGAAAGCAGAGAGACTGAAAGTAGAGAGACTGAAAGCAGTGAGACTGAAAGCAGTGAGACTGAAAGCAGAGAGACTGAAAGCAGTGAGACTGAAAGCTGTGAGACTGAAAGCAGAGAGACTGAAAGCAGAGAGACTGAAAGCAGAGAGACTGAAAGCAGAGAGACTGAAAGCAGTGAGACTGAAAGCAGAGAGACTGAAAGCAGAGAGACTGAAAGCAGAGAGACTGAAAGCAGTGAGACTGAAAGCAGAGAGACTGAAAGCAGAGAGACTGAAAGCAGAGAGACTGAAAGCAGAGAGACTGAAAGCTGTGAGACAGAAAGCAGAGAGACTGAAAGCAGTGAGACTTAAAGCAGAGAGACTGAAAGCAGAGAGACTGAAAGCAGAGAGACTGAAAGCAGTGAGACTGAAAGCAGAGAGACTGAAAGCAGAGAGACTGAAAGCAGAGAGACTGAAAGCAGAGAGACTGAAAGCAGTGAGACTGAAAGCTGTGAGACTGAAAGCAGATAGACTGAAAGCTGTGAGACTGAAAGCAGTGAGACTGAAAGCAGAGAGACTGAAAGCAGTGAGACAGAAAGCAGAGAGACTGAAAGCTGTGAGACTGAAAGCAGAGAGACTGAAAGCAGTGAGACTGAAAGCAGTGAGACTGAAAGCAGTGAGACTGAAAGCAGTGAGACTGAAAGCAGAGAGACTGAAAGCAGAGAGACTGAAAGCAGAGAGACTGAAAGCAGAGAAGTTAACTCACGAGCTGCCAGACGAGTCCTCAGATGGCGGCCGATGAAGGACGGGATGATGCAGAAGAGCTCGCCAACTGAAGGCCCAAATACAAAACACGTCTTATAAAAAACGTTTTTGCTGTGATGATAAAATATAATAACTAATATTTGGGAGCAAATACTGACAGAAAGGAAGAAATGAGCAGAGTTGCAGATAAATGTGTCAGCAGGACATTTATAAATATAGTTACAGATTCTTCTTCTTGTAATTCTGAGACTGATGGATGCCTGTCTTATTCCTGCCATTAATGTCTTTTCATTTATTAATTAAAATGATTAATTTAAAGAAGTGGTTTGTAGGGTTTAGTGACACCTAGTGGTCATCCTGATCAGTGTAACTGTCCTTTACAGAGGGCCAGTGAACGCACCGCGGGCCAGCTGGCAGAGTGGCAGGAAGCCGCTGATGATGTCACACAGGAAGTTGAAGTCTCCCAGCAGGTCGGAGCAGTCGTCTCGAGCCTCGGCGAACACCGCGCGGCACTTCCTGTACGGAGAGCCCAGTTTTGCGTTGCACACGTCTCCGATGTCCACCAGGAAGTGAAGCACGTTCCTCAGAGTGCGAGCTGCAGGGTCAAAGGTCAGAGCAGCCTGTCACTGTAACAGATCACTAATAGATCACTGTAACAGATCACTGTAACAGATCACTAATAGATCACTGTAACAGATCACTGTAACAGATCACTGTAACAGATCACTGTAACAGATCACTGTAACAGATCACTAACAGATCACTAACAGATCACTGTAACAGATCACTAACAGATCAATGTAACAGATCACTAACAGATCACTGTAACAGATCACTGTAACAGATCACTGTAACAGATCACTAACAGATCACTAACAGATCACTGTAACAGATCACTAACAGATCAATAACAGATCACTAACAGATCACTGTAACAGATCACTAACAGATCACTGTAACAGATCAATGTAACAGATCAATGTAACAGATCACTGTAACAGATCACTAACAGATCACTAACAGATCACTGTAACAGATCACTAACAGATCACTGTAACAGATCACTAACAGATCACTAACAGATCACTGTAACAGATCACTAACAGATCACTAACAGATCACTAACAGATCACTGTAACAGATCACTAACAGATCACTGTAACAGATCACTAACAGATCACTAACAGATCACTGTAACAGATCACTAACAGATCACTAACAGATCACTAACAGATCACTGTAACAGATCACTGTAACAGATCACTAACATATCACTGTAACAGATCACTGTAACAGATCACTAACAGATCACTGTAACAGATCACTGTAACAGATCACTGTAACAGGTCACTGTAACAGATCACTGTAACAGATCACTAACAGATCACTGTAACAGATCACTGTAACAGGTCACTGTAACAGATCACTGTAACAGATCACTAACATATCACTGTAACAGATCACTGTAACAGATTACTGTAACAGATCACTGTAACAGGTCACTGTAACAGATCACTGTAACAGATCACTAACAGATCACTGTAACAGATCACTGTAACAGATCACTAACAGATCACTGTAATAGATCACTGTAACAGATCACTGTAACAGATCACTGTAACAGATCACTAACAGATCACTAACAGATCACTAACAACATATCACTAACAGATCACTGTAACAGATCACTAACAGATAACTGTAATAGATCACTAACAACAGATCACTAACAGATCGCTGTAACAGATCGCTGTAACAGATCACTAACAGATCACTGTAACAGATCACTAACAGATCACTAACAGATCACTAACAGATCACTAACAGATCACTGTAACAGATCACTAACAGATCACTGTAACAGATCAATGTAATAGATCACTAACAGATCAATGTAACAGATCACTAACAGATCAATGTAACAGATCACTGTAACAGATCACTAACAGATCACTAACAGATCACTGTAACAGATCACTAACAGATCAATGTAACAGATCACTAACAGATCACTAACAGATCACTGTAACAGATCACTGTAACAGATCACTAACAGATCACTGTAACAGATCACTAACAGATCACTAACAGATCACTGTAACAGATCACTGTAACAGATCACTGTAACAGATCACTAACAATAGATCACTAACAGATCAATGTAACAGATCACTAACAGATCAATGTAACAGATCACTGTAACATATCAATGTAACAGATCACTAACAGATCACTGTAACAGATCACTGTAACAGATCACTAACAGATCACTGTAACAGATCACTAACAGATCACTAACAGATCACTAATAGATCACTGTAACAGATCACTGTAACAGATCAC
>NC_084976.1:33067255-33094668 GCF_963691925.1 Scomber scombrus | reverse complement strand
GGGAGGAAGGAAAGAAGGAAGGGAGGAAAGAGAGAGGAAGGAAAGAAAGAGAGAAGGAGGGAGGAAGGAAAGAAGGAAACAGTCAAAACAAACGGGGTTAATTTGACCCGGGAGGACGACAGGAGGATTAATCATCTCACCACCCCTCACATTTATCTGCTGACCCTTTGGAGGGGCCCCACCCCTAGGTTGGGAACCACTGGACTAAACTAGCTAACTGTATATAAAGTAGTGTAAACTAGCTCCACCTCCAGCAGCTACAACAGTAACATGCTGCTCTAACACTGATGCTTCACTATTAATAATCTAATGATGTCATAATAATAATATATCAGTCAGAGGACCAAACCACTACTTTACTGTAATACTCTGCATACTACATCACTATAATACTGCAGTACTTTACTGTAATACTGCATACTACATCACTATAATACTGCACTACTTTACTGTAATACTGCATACTACATCACTATAATACTGCAGTACTTTACTGTAATACTGCATACTACATCACTATAATACTGCAGTACTTTACTGTAATACTGCATACTACATCACTATAATACTGCAGTACTTTTACTGTAATACTGCATACTACATCACTATAATACTGCAGTACTTTACTGTAATACTGCATACTACATCACTATAATACTGCAGTACTTTACTGTAATACTGCATACTACATCACTATAATACTGCAGTACTTTTACTGTAATACTGCATACTACATCACTCATAATACTGCAGTACTTTTACTGTAATACTGCATACTACATCACTCATAATACTGCAGTACTTTACTGTAATACTGCATACTACATCACTCATAATACTGCAGTACTTTTACTGTAATACTGCATACTACATCGCTCATAATACTGCAGTACTTTTACTGTAATACTGCATACTACATCACTATAATACTGCAGTACTTTTACTGTAATACTGTATACTACATCACTATAATACTGCAGTACTTTTACTGTAATACTGCATACTACATCACTATAATACTGCAGTACTTTACTGTAATACTGCATACTACATCACTCATAATACTGCAGTACTTTTACTGTAATACTGTATACTACATCACTATAATACTGCAGTACTTTTACTGTAATACTGCATACTACATCACTATAATACTGCAGTACTTTTACTGTAATACTGCATACTACATCACTATAATACTGCATACTACATCACTATAATACTGCATACTACATCACTATAATACTGCAGTACTTTTACTGTAATACTGCATACTACATCACTCATAATACTGCAGTACTTTTACTGTAATACTGCATACTACATCACTCATAATACTGCAGTACTTTTACTGTAATACTGCATACTACATCACTCATAATACTGCAGTACTTTACTGTAATACTACATACTACATCACTCATAATACTGCAGTACTTTACTGTAATACTACATACTACATCACTCATAATACTGCAGTACTTTACTGTAATACTACATACTACATCACTCATAATACTGCAGTACTTTTACTGTAATACTGCATACTACATCATTCATAATACTGCAGTACTTTACTGTAATACTGCATACTACATCACTATAATACTGCAGTACTTTTACTGTAATACTGCATACTACATCACTATAATACTGCAGTACTTTTACTGTAATACTGCATACTACATCACTATAATACTGCAGTACTTTACTGTAATACTGCATACTACATCACTATAATACTGCAGTACTTTACTGTAATACTGCATACTACATCACTATAATACTGCAGTACTTTTACTGTAATACTGCATACTACATCGCTCATAATACTGCAGTACTTTACTGTAATACTGCATACTACATCACTCATAATACTGCAGTACTTTTACTGTAATACTGCATACTACATCGCTCATAATACTGCAGTACTTTTACTGTAATACTGCATACTACATCACTATAATACTGCAGTACTTTAGATGATGATGATGATGATGATGAAGATGATGATGATGATGATGATGATGAAGAAGAGGAGGAGCAGGAGGAGGTCAGGGCTCTGCTGGAGGACAGTGTGGGAACAGACACAGTTTGGAGGTTCAGGTGTTGATGATTGAAGCTGTGACTTTTAACACCTTCTTTATGAGCTGTTCCCACCTGCTGCTCAGTGGGTGAACTGGTTTATACTGCTGCTGTTACTGGTGCTGCTGTTACTGGTGCTGCTGTTACTGGTGCTGCTGTTACTGGTGCTGCTGGTGGAGTTCATACACTGATTACCTTCACTGGGCCACAACAGTGTCTTATTATTTAGATTTTGTTGTTTACAAACCGTTCAGGTCAAATTTGAACCATTTTAACATCAAAAAGCATAAAAAAAAAAAAAATTACACATTTTAAGCATTAACGTTTCTTATAGTGGCTTTGAATGTCCAAAAATGGAAATATTTTAAAAGTTATTTAATTAATTTTAGTGCAGCTGTTTACATTTTTGCACATAGAGATAATAGTTAGTTAAAGTTTAAACTATGAAGCCAATCATTCAAATGTTGTTGCATCCTTCACTATAATGAAATAATAAAGATAAAATATTTCCATGTTTGTATATTCTGGGTCATATGAGGTCAAATTAGACCCTGAACAGTGTGTTTGGGTTAAAGATGAACCAGCTGTGTGTGTGTGTGTGTGTGTGTGTGTGTGTGTGTGTGTGTGTGTGTGTGTGTGTGTGTGTGTGTGTGTGTGTGTGTGTGTGTGTGTGTGTGTGTGTGTGTGTGTGTGTGTGTAAAATGCTTATTTCGGGGCCATCAGTGAGTCACCTGATCAACAGGAAGTTAAATTACACGGTTCAGATTAGTTGTTAGATTAACTTCACGTGAATTTCAGCCTGACTGATACACACACACACACACAGACACACACACACACACACACACACACACACACACACACACACACACACACACACACAGACACACACACACACACACACACACACCGGGTCACATGACCTGTGCTCTACACACTGACCTGACCTCAACTGTGTGTGTGTGTGTGTGTGTGTGTGTGTGTGTGTGTGTGTGTGTGTGTGTGTGTGTGTGTGTGTGTGTGTGTGTGTGTGTGTGTGTGTGTGTGTGTGTGTGTGTGTGAGGTGTGAAGCTGCAGGGGGACAGTGTGAGAACTTCATGCCTGGCCTGCTCCTCATCAGTGGGGGGGTCAGAAGTCACACGGCCTCGTTTTCATTCAGCGCCTCATTTAATTACACACACACACACACACACACACACACACACACACACACACACACACACACACACACACACACACACTGACCTGATGAACCCTCTCAGTAACACTTCAGGTGTGCGAGTCGACGCTCTGAATGTGACGTTCGAGTGCAGCTGAGACTGTCGTAGCTTCCATCATCGTCTGTCATATTAATTAAAAGTTATGTCACTCGGAGGGGGGGATGGGGGGGGGGGGGTGGGGGGGCATTCCAGCCTGTAGAGGGCGCTGGCAGCCTGAAGAACCGAGTAGCTGCAGCAGCGTCTGAAACTCTCATTAACCTCGTTAGGACTCTGCATCGACCTCCATTCACTGACAGTTTAAAGCTTGATTTATACTTCTAGCCTGACGTGCACCTCCAAAAAATCCTAACTACGCGTCACGGCAACGCGGACCGCAAGGGCTGTGATTGGTCCGATCACAACATCAGTTCCTCCGGCAGTTGCTTTTTCCGTCTTCTTTCTACAGACGCAAACGTCTTTTCTGTCGCCTGCACCTCAACATTTGCAATAAAATCATTTGTTGTTCAATATCGATGAGCTCCAACCCCAAAGCCACGCCCCCTAGCGGCATGGCGGTGAATTACAGAGCAACGCGTTCCCTCCACGCAGAACTTCTAAAGGTGCTTTTCCACTACACAGTTCTAGCTCTACTCTACTCGGCTCGACTCGGCTCAGTTTTGGTACCAGGAACCTTTTCCATTACTATAGTTCCTCCTCAACGTGAGCGGGGTCGTCATAGCAACGCTGCGTTAAACTGCCGTGACTTTGTTTTCTACGCGACACAAACACATAAACGATGGAGGACATGGAGGCGATGGGTTACTTGCTGCTCGGCCGTGTTAAACTCGCATGAAACGTGCTGTAACTATTGTTGCTGGTATTTCAGTTTCATACACCAGGCTCTCTCCCCTCCCTCCCTCCCTCCCTCCAGTCATATCCTCCAGGCTGTCAGAAAGCTGAACCCCCCCACCCCCCCCCCCTCACAGACTAAAATTGCTGCTATTAAATGACTGTTCTTTTTGCAATGTTTATGTTAAAAATACATCTTACAGAACTTTTTGCATTACCACAACCTAACTATAAAGAAACTTACGCTGCTACTTCCTACATATAAAAAGTAGACTCCTAAATCTTATTTTATCTTACTGTCTATTTATTCTATTAGTAAATGTCTTATCTGTTGTGCACTTCAATGTTTACTCTTTAGTGTTAGGAAACATCTGTCTTATCTGTTCCAGCGTGGGATAGTGAGAAACGTCTCCTCCATTCCTTTGTAGTCTAAACATGTGAAGAAACTGACAATAAAGCCGACTTTGACTTTGACTTTGACTTAAAAATGGCGGGTTTGATTCTTGTGTTGGACGTCGTGCTCAGCGGCCGGCAGTCTGATGACGTCACATTTAGTATCGGCTCGGCTCTCTTGGAACCTCGGCAGGTACCAGGTACTATCAGAGTAGAGCTGGATCTGTATAAAGGTGAAGCCTCGTTACATCCTTCACACCTGAGCCTAGTTTAACCTCGTTAAGCTCAGCCTAACGAGGTCGATGATGCTTCTGTTTATTCTCTGACTCACATCTCAGTTTGTTTCTTTGTTTTTAAGGAGTGAAAAACTTCAGCTGGTCAGGTGTCAAAGTTTGTCACCGTCTCTCCCCCTTGACCCCCCTTGACACCCCTTGACCCCCCTTGACCCCCCTTGACACCCCCCCCCCCATTAAAGAGAGGAGACGTCCGAGAAACCACCAACAGACTACATGAACAGATCTGAGCTGCTTGTTTCAGAGAATTTTAAACACATGAATTACAATAAAACCTCAGAAACTGCTTTATTTATTTATTTATTTATTTATTTATTTATTTATTTATTTATTTATTTTCTCTTTTTGCTCGTCACTATTTCTAAAAAAGATGAAGGACAAGGAACAAAGACGTGTGTATATATATTTCTACATGAATATTTGAGTTAAATTATCACCTAAACTAAACATAAAAATGAAACTAAAGTTATAAAATAAAATAAAATGAGTAAAAAAATATACAGTAAATACAAGTAAGAAGAAAACATGTGTGTTGGCCTCAGTGAAATAAAAATGATTAAATGTAAATACAATAAAAGTAAAGAAAATTGCTTCAAAACTAAATGAAGTGACTTGAAATAAAGCTGCTTTTTCTATATTTCATCATTTCTCTGCATTGAGACTCTGATCCCCTCCCCCCCCCAGACGACCTGCAGCGACCTCACCGGCAGCAGCTGACGTGTTTCAGGACTTTGAACCTGCTGAGAAACATTTCACACTCTGTCAGAGACGTTAAGCAAAAAGCACCGAGATCAACTGTTAGATTTCCTCCCAAAGCATTTAAACTGTGACTGAAACCAGCAGGAAGATAGAAAGAAAGAAAAGAAACAAACAAGAGGAAGGAAGGAAAGGAGGAAGGGAAGGAGTAAAAAGGAAGGAAAGTAGGAAGGAAGAAGGAAAGAAGGAAGGAAGGAAGGAGGGAAGAAGGAAGGAAAGGAGGGAGGAAGGAAGGTAGGAAGGAAAGAAGGAAGGAAAGGGGGGAGGAAGGAAGGAAAGAAGGACGGAAGGAAGCGAGGAAGAAGGAAGGAAAGGAGGGAGGGAAGGAGGAAGGAAGGAAGGAAGGAAGGAAGGAAGAAGGAAGGAAGGAAGGAAGGAAGGAAGGAAGGAAGGAAGGAAGGAAGGAAGGAAGGAAGGAAGGAAGAAGGACAGAAGAAAGAAGGAAGGGAGGAAGGAGAGGGAGGAATGAAGGAAGCGAGGAAGGAAAGAAAGAAAGAAGGACAGAGGAAAGAAGGAAGGGAGGAAGGAGAGGGAGGAAGGAAGGGAGGAAGGAAGGAAGAAAGGGGGATGGAGGAAGGGGATAGATAGAGGGATCGGCTGCTGCAGGCTGGAATATGATTGAAAGATGTTTTTTAGCGTCTAACTTCACATCAGAGTGTTTCCTGTTCGTGACTCAGTGCAGCTGCTCTGATACGACCGCTGACATGATGAGTGGTTCTGCTGGTTCTGATTCTTCTTATATGGACTTTTTATCGGGCCGTCGATGATGTTAGTGATGAATTCTCAGGAACATTAGAGCGGCTCATAAACAGCAGAAAGCAGAGATTCATGGAGAATGTGTTGGACTAACCACACAAACAAACATCTCAGAGGAAACACAGACGTTCATGAGAAGAAACGCTTCTCCAGAACTTCCACAGAACTCTGCTCCGTGGTGCGTTCACTGTCTGACGGCTCAGTGGGGGTTTCAGAACTTCTGCAGCTTTTTCTCTCAGACTCTGAACTCCTGATTTAACCTTTGAGTCCCTCCCGGGTCAACCTGACCCCGTCTGTACTTCCTCCATCCCTCCTTCTTCCTTCCTTCCGTCCTTCCTTCCTTCCTTCCTTCCTTCCTTCTGTCCTGCCTTCCTTTCTCCCTTCCTTCTTTCCTCCCTTCCTTCCTTCCGTCTGTGCTTCCTCCATCCCCCTTTCTTCCTTCCTTCCTTCCATCTGTCCTTCCTCCATCCCATCCCCCTGTCTTCCTTCCTTCCTTCCTCCCTTCCTTCCTTCCTCCCTCCTTTCCTTCCTTCTTCCCTCCTTCCTTCCTTCCTTCTGTCCTTCCTTCCTTTCTCCCTTCTTTCTTTCCTCCCTTCCTTCCTTCCGTCTGTGCTTCCTCCATCCCCCTTTCTTCCTTCCTTCCTTCCATCTGTCCTTCCTCCATCCCATCCCCCTGTCTTCCTTCCTTCCTTCCTCCCATCCTTCCTTCCTCCCTCCTTTCCTTCCTTCTTCCCTCCTTCCTTCCTCCTTCCCTCCTTCCTTCCTTCTTTTTCCTTCCTTCGTCCCTCCCTCCTTTCCTCCCTACTTTCCTTCCTCCCTCCTTTCCTTCCTTCCTCCCTCCTTTCCTCCCTCTTTTCCTCCCTCCTTTCCTTCCTTCCTGCCTCCTTTCCTCCTTTCCTTTCCTTCCCTCCCTTCCTTCTAGTACAACAGAGGGTAAAAGAGCGTCTGTAGCTGTAATTACCTCGCTGACGTCCGTCTCCGCTCAGCTTCCCGCTCCTCGTCATCGCTGCAGCTGATTGGACGGGAGCGGCTCTTCTGGGAAACACAAACCTCCCACAATGCATCTCTGCTCCAGCACTTCACCACTAATGTGGAGCGTAGAGAGAAGCGGCGAGCTGAAACACAGAGCAGCAGAGACCGCAGAGCTCACTCTCCAACATTTCCCTGAAGTCTCTGCAGACTCTCAGATATAAAAAGACTGCAGACGTTCAGCTTCTCTCTGCCGGGAACACGCAACATTAAACTCTTCACTTCTTTTTTATTGTGTTTGGAAATAAAAAAAACAAATCCGGTAATGAACAAATCTTTTTATGGAGTATGAGCGTTGTTCTTTTGGCCACACACACCTCACATTATGTCTTTAAACATCTGGATTTAAGAGCGTGAAGCTTCTTACTGTCACTGACGAGGAGCTGCATCATGCTCAGTAATGTTGCGTAATCGCTGATCTGAGATCTGCTGAAATGTGTGTGTGTGTGTGTGTGTGTGTGTGTGTGTGTGTGTGTGTGTGTGTGTGTGTGTGTGTGTGTGTGTGTGTGTGTGTGTTATAAAATCAGCTCAGTGAGTGTTTCCATCCAACTGTGTTAAATTGAGTAAAAAACTATTAATACTACTAATATGTGTAGAAAGAGTTTCCTGTTTCTGTCTGAGGTGAAACAGCTGATCCACTGAAGCTCTTTTAACCTTCGTGTCGTCTGTTTTGACAGTTCCTTCCTTCCTTCCTTCCTTCTGTCCTTCCTTCCTCCCTCCTTCTCTCTTTCTTTCCTTCCTCTCTCTTTCCTCCTTTCCTTCTTTCCTTCCTCCATCCCCCTTCCTTCCTTCCTTCTTCCTCCCTTCCTTCCTTCCTCCCTACTTTCCTTCCTTCTTCCTCCCTTCCTTCCTCCTTTCCTTCTTCCTTCCTCCCTTTCTCCCTCCTTTCTTTCCTTCTTCCTCCCTTCCTTCCTTCCTTCCTTCCTTTCCTCCCTCCTTCTCTCTTTCTTTCATCCCCCCTACCTTCCTCCCTTCCTTGTTTCCTCTGTCCTTCTTTCCTTCCCTTTTCCCTCCCTGCTTTCCTGCCTTCTTCTTCTTCTTCCCTTCCTTCCTTCCTCCTTTCCTTCTTTCCATCCTTCCTTCCTCCCTTCCTTCTTTCCTTTCCTCCCTTCTTCCTTCCTCCCTCCCTCCTATCCTTCCTTCCTTCCTTCTTCCTCCCTTCCTACCTTGACTCGAGGACAACAGGAGGGTTAATGACCTCAGGAGAGAAAGGAAGGAAACATTCACTACTTTTTACTTTAATCATTTTCTGGATATTTCGTTAACAATAGTAGGATGAAGACTTGTGACTGGAGCTGCAGAGACTCAAACACCTGTGGAGGAGGAGGAGGGGGGGGGGGGGGGCAGGTGAGTTGATTGGCACAGCTGGGCTGAGTTTCCTAATCAAGCTGCTGTTTCTCTGCAGCAGCTGAACTGAAGCTGCAGAGTCTTTGAGTCCATCTAATAAACAGTCTAACTGAACTAAACTCAGATCTGTTCAGTGTTTGTTTGTGAAGCTAAAATATTTGGATCATCAGAATATTTACATGTAGAGCACAAGCACATCCTAAAATATTCAAATATAATAACAAACAAAAGGATCTGAAACGTCTCCGTGTGCAGATTCAATTCAATTAAATTCCTTCATTGTCATCACACAGCAGTAGTTCTGTCTGATAACATAAAAACAGCAACATGGATAATAGAGAATATAACTGCACACACAGTAACACTATGTGACAGTTAATGAGTTTATCATGTTAATGTTTCTCTGGTTAAAGCTGTGAGATCTCATAGATGTGTGTGTGGCCTTGCAGAGAGCAGCAGGGTGAAGTCTGTGTTTCCTGAGTGGGAAGAATCCTTCATGATGTTTATAACCCGACAGAGACTTTAGAGCTTTAGTAGAAGTCCTCCAGAGCTGCTGACTGAGAACCGATTCTAAGAGAGTGGGATTGATTGATCCAGTCAGCGTTTAGTTCAGTGTGCAGCAGCCTGAGAGAGAGAGAGAGAGATTTTTGATTTTTAAATAGTTACTTTATTGAACCTATTTATCAATCATGTTACACTATTGAATTAACAATAAATAAATAAAATAATAACGCACAAACAGATCAGATCAACTGATCTGAAAAAAAGAGTTCATGTTGTTGAACAGCACACAGAACGAGTCCATAAGTCCAGATCAGCCTGAACTGATCCAAGTCCTGCATCTCTTTAAAATATTTAAAATCAACCATGACTCTGGCTTTGATCATCCTGCTGAACAATAAAACCACATCAGTGTCCACACTGTCCTCTACTTTCCTCCTCCTGCTTACGTACACAGCCATTTTTGATTGCCCCAAAATAAAATTGAGAAGCTGACATTTTTGTTTAGCAGCTTGTTTATACTTGAAGCCCAAGATGAAGGTGTGGAGAGAGAAGACCTCTCCTGCCTTCCTGAACAATCTGTCCAGCAGAGAAAAAAGAGGGCCGAGACGAGGACACGCAGAGAAGCAGTGGAACACTGTCTCTACGGCACCACAGAAAGGACATTTTTCTGACACATCAGGGTTCAGAATGGAGATGAAAGCATTAACTGCTAAAATCCCATGAACCAGTCTCCACTGCAGGTCAGCCACTCTCTTAGTGAGCGGAGGTTTGTAGAGACTCCTCCACTCAGGCCGGACTTCCTCACCTAATCCCAGGTGAGCTCTCCAGGGAGAGTCGGCCCGACGCTGCAGCTTCTGTCTGTTCAGACACTCAACCATCAGAACAGACAGAGCTTTACCTGTGGCCTCCTGCAGGTTCACCTCACACCTTCTGACATCGTCTGTCCAACAAGGACGGACACTGAGGGGGGGGAAAGGATCGTCCGGGCAGGGGACAGTCACACCACCGCTGTAGTGCGTCAGCAGGAGGCGCTCATGTCCCGTCAGACAGCTCCTCCAGTGGTCCAGCAGCCTGCTCACGATCCTCTCTGACCTTCCCCCCAGACCAGCCGCCAGACCTGCTGCATCTGTTAGATCAGGTCCAGTGAAGGTGAGGACATCTCCGAGAGTTAAAATCCCTGCTCTGCTGAAAGCCTCTGTTACTGCTGCTCCCGACCAGCAGGGGGCGCTCAGGCGTCCTCCGTGAACCAGCGGCTCCTGCAGCAGCCAGAACAGAGAGTCATGCTGATCCCTCCGCTTCAGCAGCAGCCTCCACACAGTAAAAAGTCCACGATAAAATCCAGGCAGGGTGTGGAACCTCACAGTCTTAAAATCCATTAAAAACACAGAGTGCTGTAGTTCCCGACCACCGACACGCTGTAGGACCAGCTGAGCCAGAGGCCTCCACACCAGGTCCTTCGGTCCGTACAGCAGCCTCTGAACGAACTGGAGCCTGAAAGCAGCTCCCCTGCTGGCCAGGTGCACCAGTCCCTGTCCTCCCTCCTCCCTAGGAAGAAACAGCAGAGCCTGTGGGATCCAGTGCAGTCTGTCCCAGAAAAAATCCACCAGAACTGCCTGGATCTCCGACAGCAGACTTGAGGGGGGGTCAACACAGGCCAGCCGGTGCCATAAAGAGGAGGACACCAGGTTGTTAATAATTAGTGTCCTTCCTCTGAATGACATACTCGGCAAAAGCCACCTCCACCTCTTCAGTTTGCCCTGTATGGACTCCATCGCTCCGTCCCAGTTCTTTTTTAAAAACAGCTCATCCCCTAAAAACACTCCCAGATACTTTAACCCACCCGTCTTCCAACCCAACCCTCCCGGTAAAACCAGCTCACTCAGAGAATCTTTCTTCACTGTTACAGCTTCACTTTTTTTCCAATTTACTTTGGCTGAAGACAGTCTGTTAAAAAAACCCACATTCTCCTCTAAAACATCAATATCCCTCTGTGAATTAAAAACCACCACCACATCGTCGGCATAAGCCGACAGCTTTATGGCTGCCGGACAACCAGGGAAAACCACTCCGGTTAGCTCCTTTCTAAGTTTGTGCAGCAGGGGTTCAATGGCCAGAGAATACAACATTCCTGACAGCGAGCACCCTGCCGCACTCCCCTCTGGACTGTGAAAGGTGCAGCGAGACCACCGTTTATTTTTAGTATACTCGCAACCTCACGGGTACAAAACCTGGATCCTAGCTATAAAACCTGGGCCTGAACCCGAACGCACGGAGCGTCCGCCACAAGTATTTGTGTTCAACCCGGTCAAAAGCCTTCTCCTGGTCTATGGAAATAAGACCAGTATCCATAGCCAATGAGCTGGAGACTTCCAAAACATGCCGAATTAAAGTGACGTTGGTCACTTATCAACCTGCCGGGCACACAGTAAGTCTGGTCCACATGAATGACATCAGCCATCACCTCCCTGAGCCTCAACGCCAGCGCCTTGGACATGATTTTATAGTCCCCACACAGCAGAGAGACCGGCCTCCAGTTCCTCAATTGTTGTAGGTCCCCTTTTTTAGGGAGCAATGTGATGATTGCCCTCCTGCAGCTCAAAGGGTAGGCACCCACTTTTAAAGCTGTGCTGGAACACCTCCAACATGTCCTGACCCCTTACCTGCCAAAAAACTTTGTAAAAGTCTATAGGCAGACCGTCAATCCCCGGAGCCTTCCCATTGGCCAGGCTCATTAGGGCCACATGAAGTTCTTCCAGGGTGAACTCAGCGTCTAGCTGGGAGTTGAGGATGCCTCCACCTGTGGAAGATCGGACATGAAGGATGTATGAAGCTCCGGGTCCTCCACCAGCTCCGTTTTAAACAGGTCTCGATAAAGTGGGTGGCGTACCGTCGTATATCCTGAGCTGCAGTGAATGAGGAACCATCATCGGAGCGCCAGACAGTGCATGGTCTTCCTCTGACCGTTCCTGCGCTCCAGGCCGAAAAAAACTGTGAGGGGGCGTCCATCAATGAGGCGTTCATGAAGCGGGAGCGGACCAGAGCTCCCTGTGCAGTGACGCCCAACAGGTTGGCTAAAGCAGCCTTTTTACTTTTAAGGGCTTCAACACACCCTTGATCTCCTGTACAGCCTAATAACATCTGTACCTCAGTCTCCAGGTCCTGAAGGGATCTGGTAATGTACTTGGTGACATTGCGATTATACTGACGACAAAATTGCTGAATGATGGTTTTCCCAACATCCCACCACCGCTGCACTGAGGAAAATGATGATTTCTTTTCTCTGTGTAAAATCCATAAAAAACTAAAAGCTTCTCTAAAAGAATGATCCGATAAAAGAGCAGTATTAAAATGCCAATAAGCACTGGCAGTCTTCACATCCTGAATATAAAAGCAGCACTGAACCAGAGAGTGATCAGACACCCCAACTGGGACGATACGACAGCTTTTAAAAATACTAAAATGATGTTTAAAACAGTAAAAGCGGTCCAGCCTGGCCAGAGACAGACAGTTATCTCTGCAGTGAGTCCAGGTGTACTGTTTGTTCTTACTGTTAAAACCTCTCCACACATCCTTCAGCTCATGAGTCTCAATGAGACGTCGGAGTCGAGCAGCGGAAGCAGGATGAGGCTCCAGATGATTCCTGTCTAACTTAAAATCCTCAGTGCAGTTAAAATCACCACCCAAGAATAAATAATCATCAGCACAGTCACGAACAACATCACATAAAACATTTAAAAAGTTCATCCTCTCAGAGCTTAAAACCGGAGCATAAACACAAATAAAAACCACAACCTGAGGGGAGAGAGAAGGAACTGTCATGCATGCTGAAACTTACAAATTGACAAGTTGGGTGCATCTGTAAAACTGTCTCCTTACCTAAGTAGTACATGTCAGTTAGAGTGTCGACTATTTGTTTGAGGTTGCGGACACAGAGTCACTATGAGTTTCCTGGAGAAACACCACATCCAGGTTTTTTAACTCAAACAATTTAAAAACAGAAGCTCTCTTGACGTCACTACGTGCCCCGTTAATATTAATGGACCCAATATTAATGTCTGCCATGGTGTAAATAAAATCTGCAGCTCTAACAGAGAGACAGACAATAATCAATAAGACGATGTATTTAAACATCATCATCATCATTATCATCATCATCATCATCATCATCACCATCACGTTTAGCTTTGGCTTTAGTCACCAGTTTCTTTAGTCTGTACACCTCCAGTATGTCGAAAGCGTCTTGTCTTCTGAGTCGAGCTACAGATCTAATAAAACCAGTGAGATCAGGGAAGAAATGTTGCAACTGCAAACATCTCTGACCTTTAGTTTGTACTAGGAACTGTTTTATTGTTTCCATAGAGTATGATGTAATTTGCTCTGCCTGAGAAGAAGCAGTCAGCTCTTCTTCCTCCTCCTCCTCATCAGAGAGACAGTCTGTACCATCCTCCTGGTTTTAACCTCACTCTGCGTCTTTTTATCAGCCCTTTTTTTACGTTTACCAGTTTTAACTGTGAGACTTGTGTCATCACAGATGTCCTCCATCAACACATCCTTTATAACACTGTCACCATCACTGCACACCTTCTTCCCCTTCACCACTGAATTGCTAATCATTTCTTTTTCAGTTCCTGACCCTCCTTTGTTTCTAAACCAGCTGTCGCTGTTTTCTCTGCATCCTGCGATGCAACAGGTGAGCATGACTCACCTGTATGCTCCTCCGCGGCTTTATCCGCCTCCACTCGCCCCGCCGGCTGATCCGAGCCCGAACCTCCAGCCTCCTCTGCCGGCATACTCGGTCCCCGAGCCGCCGGTTTCTCCGGCCGGCAGACTCGGTCCCGAGCCGCCGGTTCTTCTCCGGCCGGCAGACTCGGTCCCGAGCCGCCGGTTTTCTCCGGCCGGCAGACTCGGTCCTGAGCCGCCGGTTTCTCTGGCCGGCAGACTCGGTCCCGAGCCGCCGGCTTCTCCTGCCGGCCGATCCGAGCCCCGAACCCCCGGCTTCCTGCCTGGATTTTGGGACAAGCCCGAACCAGGTGCCCCTCATCCCCACACCCAAAACATTTCATGTTCTCTGACGTGACAAAAACCACATAGTTAAACCCCTCAACATTAAAGGTTAGTGTCAGATTTAGGTGAGAATCATTATCTTTTGGCAGCATGTAAACGTGTCTTCTGTGACATACAACATGTTTTAGCTTCGGTGATTTACATCCCAACAGAACCCTTTGAATGGGCGACACCAGTTGTCCGTATCTGGACAGTGCTTTACACAGATCATCATTTCTAATAAAAGGTGGAGCGTTGGAGATCATTATTTTCTTTGCAGGACTTACAAGAGGAAACACCGGAGTAAAAGTTTCTCTGATAACAATCCCACTCTCGACCACACCTGCTCCACCTTCCTCACTTCATCTAGGAAAATAACCACGGCTTTGTTCATTCGAGATGCCGATTTGATGCTGTCAAATCCAACCACCTCTCCCACAGCCAAAGCTACCTCCTCCACGGTGTGCTGAGACCCGGCATCCACCTTGATGCCGTTGCTTTTCCGCGACAACCGGGTGAAAATCACCGCCGGCCGACCACCATTGTTTGTGTGGCGCCAAAACCGGCCAAACAAAGCCGGATCGGCCAAAAACCACAAAAACACCCCAAAAGAAATAAAATAAAACCAACAAAACACAACCAACACTTAATAACAAACTACAGGAACCAATACATTAAAGAAAAAAAAAAATAGAAAAAATACATAAGAGATAGAAAACGCTCAAAACAACCGCTCTCAAACCGCTCAGCACACTCCACACACTCACTCAGACAGAGAGAGAGAGAGAGACAGAGAGAGAGAGAGAGACAGAGAGAGAGAGACAGAGAGAGAGAGAGAGACAAGAGAGAGAGAGAGAGACAGAGAGAGAGAGACAGAGAGAGAGAGAGAGACAAAGAGAGAGAGAGAGAGAGAGAGAGAGAGAGAGACAGAGAGAGAGAGAGACAGAGACAGAGAGAGACAGAGAGAGAGACAGAGAGACAGAGAGAGACAGAGAGAGAGAGAGAGAGAGAGAGACAGAGAGAGAGAGAGAGAGACAGAGAGACAGAGACAGAGAGGAGACAGAGAGAGAGACAGAGAGACAGAGAGAGACAGAGAGAGACAGAGAGAGCAGAGAGAGAGAGCAGAGAGAGAGCAGAGAGAGAGAGCAGGAGAGAGAGCAGAGAGAGAGCAGAGAGAGAGAGAGAGAGAGAGAGAGAGAGAGAGAGAGACAGAGAGAGACAGAGAGAGAGAGACAGAGAGAGAGAGACAGAGAGAGAGAGAGATTTAAATATCAGGATACATAATTTGGTTCAAAACTGAATAAATAATAAAACACAATCAGATCAGCTGATCTGAGACTATGATGTCATTGGTTTGAACAGCACACAGAGTGAGTCCATATGGAAAGTGTTGTGACTTATAGAATCCTTGTGTGGCAGCAGCACCTCTGCAGAGGCTGATCAAAGCCACCAGCATCCTGCAGGACCCGTCCCACAGAACATCCTGCAGGACCCGTCCCACAGAACATCCTGCAGGACCCACCCAACATCCTGCAGGACCCACCCAACATCCTGCCGGACCCATCCCACCCCAACATCCTGCAGGACCCACCCAACATCCTGCAGGACCCATCCCACCCAACATCCTGCAGGACCCACCCAACATCCTGCAGGACCCATCCCACCCAACATCCTGCAGGACCATCCCACCGAGCATCCTGCAGAACCCACCCAACATCCTGCAGGACCCGTTCCACCCAGCATCCTGCAGGACCCGTCCCACCCAGCATCTTGCAGGACCCACCCAACATCCTGCAGGACCCATCCCACCCAGCATCCTGCAGGACCCACCCATCCTCCTGCAGGACCCGTCCCACCCAGCATCCTGCAGGACCCATCCAACTCCCTGCAGGACCCACCCAACATCCTGCAGGACCCATCCCACCCAGCATCCTGCAGGACCCATCACACCCAGCATCCTGCAGGACCCGCCCCACCCAACATCCTGCAGGACCCACCCAACATCCTGCAGGACCCACCCAGCATCCTGCAGGACCCACCCAACATCCTGCAGGACCCACCCAACATCCTGCAGGACCCACCCAACATCCTGCAGGACCCATCCCACCCAACATCCTGCAGGACCCATCCCACCCAACATCCTGCAGGACCCATCCCACCGAGCATCCTGCAGAACCCACCCAACATCCTGCAGGACCCACCCAACATCCTGTACGACCCATCCCACCCAGCATCCTGCAGGACCCATCCCACCCAACATCCTGCAGGACCCGTCCCACCCTACATCCTGCAGGACCCACCCAGCATCCTGCAGGACCCATCCCACCCCAACATCCTGCAGGACCCATCCCACCCAACATCCTGCAGGACCCATCGCACCCAGCATCCTGCAGGACCCGTCCCACCCAGCATCCTGCAGGACCCGTCCCACCCAGCATCCTGCAGGATCCGTCCCACCCAACATCCTGCAGGACCAATCCCACCCAACATCCTGCAGGGACCCACCCAACATCCTGCAGGACCCATCCCACCCAACATCCTGCAGGACCCATCCCACCCAACATCCTGCAGGATCCGTCCCCACCCAACATCCTGCAGGATCCGTCCCACCCAGCATCCTGCAGGATCCGTCCCACCCAACATCCTGCAGGATCCGTCCCACCCAGCATCCTGCAGGACCCGTCCCACCCAGCATCCTGCAGGACCCGTCCTACCCCAACATCCTGCAGGACCCGTCCCACCCAGCATCCTGCAGGACCCGTCCCACCCAACATCCTGCAGGACCCATCCCAACCGAGCATCCTGCAGAACCCACCGAACATCCTGCAGGACCCACCGAACATCCTGCAGGACCCACCCAAAATCCTGCAGGACCCACCCAACATCCTGCAGGATCCATCCCACCCAACATCCTGCAGGACCCATCCCACCGAGCATCCTCCAGGACCCGTGCCACCCAGCATCCTGCAGGACCTGTCCCACCCAAAATCCTGCAGGACCCATCGCACCCAGCATCCTGCAGGACCCGTCCTACCCAACATCCTGCAGGACCCGTCCCACCCAGCATCCTGCAGGACCCGTCCCACCCAGCATCCTGCAGGACCCGTCCCACCCAGCATCCTGCAGGACCCGTCCCACCCAACATCCTGCAGGACCCATCGCACCCAGCATCCTGCAGGACCCGTCCTACCCAACATCCTGCAGGACCCGTCCCACCCAGCATCCTGCAGGACCCGTCCCACCCAGCATCCTGCAGGACCCGTCCCACCCAACATCCTGCAGGACCCACCCAACATCCTGCAGGACCCGTCCCACCCAACATCCTGCAGGACCCACCCAGCATCCTGCAGGACCCATCCCACCCAACATCCTGCAGGACCCACCCAACATCCTGCAGGACCCATCCCACCCAACATCCTGCAGGACCCACCCAACATCCTGCAGGACCCACCCAACCTCCTGCAGGACCCATCCCACCCAACATCCTGCAGGACCCATCCCACCGAGCATCCTGCAGAACCCACCCAACATCCTGCAGGACCCACCCAACATCCTGCAGGACCCATCCAACATCCTGCAGGACCCACCCAACATCCTGCAGGACCCATCCCACCGAGCATCCTCCAGAACCCACCCAACATCCTGCAGGACCCACCCAAAATCCTGCAGGACCCATCGCACCCAGCATCCTGCAGGACCCGTCCTACCCAACATCCTGCAGGACCCGTCCCACCCAGCATCCTGCAGGACCCGTCCCACCCAGCATCCTGCAGGACCCGTCCCACCCAACATCCTGCAGGACCCACCCAACATCCTGCAGGACCCGTCCCACCCAACATCCTGCAGGACCCACCCAGCATCCTGCAGGACCCATCCCACCCAACATCCTGCAGGACCCACCCAACATCCTGCAGGACCCATCCCACCCAACATCCTGCAGGACCCACCCAACATCCTGCAGGACCCACCCAACCTCCTGCAGGACCCATCCCACCCAACATCCTGCAGGACCCATCCCACCGAGCATCCTGCAGAACCCACCCAACATCCTGCAGGACCCACCCAACATCCTGCAGGACCCATCCAACATCCTGCAGGACCCACCCAACATCCTGCAGGACCCATCCCACCCAGCATCCTGCAGGACCGTCCCACCCAGCATCCTGCAGGACCCATCACACCCAGCATCCTGCAGGACCCGTCCCACCCAACATCCTGCAGGACCCACCCAACATCCTGCAAGACCCACCCAGCATCCTGCAGGAACCAACCAACATCCTGCAGGACCCACCCAACATCCTGCAGGACCCACCCAACATCCTGCAGGACCCATCCCACCCAGCATCCTGCAGGATCCGTCCCACCCAACATCCTACAGGATCCGTCCCACCCAGCATCCTGCAGGACCCGTCCCACCCAGCATCCTGCAGGACCCGTCCCACCCAGCATCCTGCAGGATCCGTCCCACCCAACATCCTGCAGGATCCGTCCCACCCAGCATCCTGCAGGATCCGTCCCACCCAACATCCTGCAGGATCCGTCCCACCCAGCATCCTGCAGGACCCGTCCCACCCAGCATCCTGCAGGACCCGTCCTACCCAACATCCTGCAGGACCCGTCCCACCCAGCATCCTGCAGGACCCGTCCCACCCAACATCCTGCAGGACCCATCCCACCGAGCATCCTGCAGAACCCACCGAACATCCTGCAGGACCCACCGAACATCCTGCAGGACCCACCCAAAATCCTGCAGGACCCACCCAACATCCTGCAGGATCCATCCCACCCAACATCCTGCAGGACCCATCCCACCGAGCATCCTCCAGGACCCGTGCCACCCAGCATCCTGCAGGACCTGTCCCACCCAAAATCCTGCAGGACCCATCGCACCCAGCATCCTGCAGGACCCGTCCTACCCAACATCCTGCAGGACCCGTCCCACCCAGCATCCTGCAGGACCCGTCCCACCCAGCATCCTGCAGGACCCGTCCCACCCAGCATCCTGCAGGACCCGTCCCACCCAACATCCTGCAGGACCCATCGCACCCAGCATCCTGCAGGACCCGTCCTACCCAACATCCTGCAGGACCCGTCCCACCCAGCATCCTGCAGGACCCGTCCCACCCAGCATCCTGCAGGACCCGTCCCACCCAACATCCTGCAGGACCCACCCAACATCCTGCAGGACCCGTCCCACCCAACATCCTGCAGGACCCACCCAGCATCCTGCAGGACCCATCCCACCCAACATCCTGCAGGACCCACCCAACATCCTGCAGGACCCATCCCACCCAACATCCTGCAGGACCCACCCAACATCCTGCAGGACCCACCCAACCTCCTGCAGGACCCATCCCACCCGACATCCTGCAGGACCCATCCCACCGAGCATCCTGCAGAACCCACCCAACATCCTGCAGGACCCACCCAACATCCTGCAGGACCCATCCAACATCCTACAGGACCCACCCAACATCCTGCAGGACCCATCCCACCGAGCATCCTCCAGAACCCACCCAACATCCTGCAGGACCCACCCAAAATCCTGCAGGACCCATCGCACCCAGCATCCTGCAGGACCCGTCCTACCCAACATCCTGCAGGACCCGTCCCACCCAGCATCCTGCAGGACCCGTCCCACCCAGCATCCTGCAGGACCCGTCCCACCCAACATCCTGCAGGACCCACCCAACATCCTGCAGGACCCGTCCCACCCAACATCCTGCAGGACCCACCCAGCATCCTGCAGGACCCATCCCACCCAACATCCTGCAGGACCCACCCAACATCCTGCAGGACCCATCCCACCCAACATCCTGCAGGACCCACCCAACATCCTGCAGGACCCACCCAACCTCCTGCAGGACCCATCCCACCCAACATCCTGCAGGACCCATCCCACCGAGCATCCTGCAGAACCCACCCAACATCCTGCAGGACCCACCCAACATCCTGCAGGACCCATCCAACATCCTGCAGGACCCACCCAACATCCTGCAGGACCCATCCCACCCAGCATCCTGCAGGACCGTCCCACCCAGCATCCTGCAGGACCCATCACACCCAGCATCCTGCAGGATCCGTCCCACCCAACATCCTGCAGGATCCGTCCCACCCAGCATCCTGCAGGACCCGTCCCACCCAGCATCCTGCAGGACCCGTCCCACCCAGCATCCTGCAGGACCCACCCAACATCCTGCAGGAAGTCCGTTCATCACCTCCTCCACCAGTCCAGGAGACGCAGAGACTTAATGCCAGTGTCTTGACACAGCCTAGCAGCACCACTGACCCGCTGACCTCAGTCCTGCTGTTATAAGGATCCTCTGAACACTGACAGAGCTGAGAACCCTGCTCTGAATGGCCGGGTTATAGAACAAAGGTTCTTCCCCAACATTCCCATACAACTGAGAGCAGTCTCTCCTCACATTAAAAACTGTTCTTCAGGCACGCAGAACCAGCTGGTAAAGACTGGAAGTCTGTGATGTGTCCATACCATCCAAATCCAGAGGAAACAAGTGTTTGGTAGTACGCAGTACTTTATGCTTTACATGCAGTACTTTACGCAGTACATGCAGTACCTTATGCTTTACATGCAGGGTGTGTAGTACAGTGTGTAGTACAGTGTGTAGTATTGTGTACTCTGAGGTGGGCGGGTCTTACAGAAGAGGGGCGTGGCTGCTCTCTGCAGCAACTCCTGCGTCTGATTGGCTGTGAGCTCGGCTCCACACAGCAGGCTGGTGGCGGCTCGCTCCGTGTTTCGGAGCGTGTTGCTGAGCGGCGCGGCGAGCAGCAGCGACACGCTGAGGAGCAGCAGGAAGTTCCTCCCGTGAGCTGCAACACACACACTGTCACTGGCCAATCACAGCCTTATGTACAGTAGCCCCGCCTCTCGTTATGTCACACCTACAGGAGGACCCATGTGACTCACCTGAGCACAGGGAGGGCAGCGTAACCATGACGTCGGCCCTGACGCTGGCAGACAGACCCATCCCGAACGCTGCCATGAAGGCGACGGCCAGCGTGCCGTACACGCTGACCCACAGCGGCTGCTGCTGCAGGAAGAGCGCTGTGGCGCCGTACACACACGCCAGCAGCAGCCCACACACAAAGGCCGCCAGGCTCCGCCCCGCCTCCATCAGGTGACCTTTGACCTTCCTCCTGAGGCAGCGGCTTCCTGCTGACCTGTGGAGGGAAACATGTAGAGACATTTGTTTAAAGTAGCTCTAATCAAATCTCTTCCAGCCAATCACAGACCTCCATCTAACCTCCCTTTTCTCTCTACGATGAGAAATCAGCCAATCAGCTGTTAGAGGACTTAGAGCCAATCATAGCACAGAGAGATAAACTTGGTGACATCACATCCTGTTACAGCATTAAACTGGTTTAAGTTCTATTGATCAGATTTAGTCCGTACGTTAATAACCTACCTGTGTGTGTGTGTGTGTGTTACCTGTGTGTGTGTACCTGTGTGTGTGTGTACCTGTGTGTGTGTGTGTGTTACCTGTGTGTGTGTGTACCTGTGTGTGTGTGTTACCTGTGTGTGTGTTACCTGTGTGTGTGTGTGTGTGTTACCTGTGTGTGTGTGTACCTGTGTGTGTGTTACCTGTGTGTGTGTGTGTGTGTTACCTGTGTGTGTGTGTACCTGTGTGTGTGTGTGTGTTACCTGTGTGTGTGTGTTACCTGTGTGTGTGTATGTTACCTGTGTGTGTTACCTGTGTGTGTGTGTTACCTGTGTGTGTGTTACCTGTGTGTGTGTGTGTGTGTTACCTGTGTGTGTGTGTTAACTGTGTGTGTGTGTGTTACCTGTGTGTGTGTTACCTGTGTGTGTGTGTGTTACCTGTGTGTGTGTTACCTGTGTGTGTGTTACCTGTGTGTGTGTGTGTGTTACCTGTGTGTGTTACCTGTGTGTGTGTGTGTGTGTTACCTGTGTGTGTGTGTGTGTGTGTGTTACCTGTGTGTGTGTTACCTGTGTGTGTTTGTGTGTGTGTGTGTTACCTGTGTGTGTGTGTGTGTGTGTGTTACCTGTGTGTGTGTTACCTGTGTGTGTGTTACCTGTGTGTGTGTGTGTTACCTGTGTGTGTGTGTGTTACCTGTGTGTGTGTTACCTGTGTGTGTGTGTGTGTGTGTGTTACCTGTGTGTGTGTGTGTGTGTTACCTGTGTGTGTGTTACCTGTGTGTGTGTGTGTGTGTTACCTGTGTGTGTGTGTGTGTGTGTGTTACCTGATCAGAGCTCCGCCTCCTCTCAGCTGAACTTTGACCTCAGCTTTCATCTTTTCTCCTTTCTTCATCTGTTTTCTGTTAGCTTCACTCAGGCTGGGATGCTTTCCTGTTACCATAGAAACCATGATGCTTTCCTGTAACCATGGAAACTGTGATGTCACTGAAGCTTCTGGAAGCTCTGAGAGCATGATGGGACACACTGCTGCTGACTGACAGCAGAGTGTGTGTGTGTGTGTGTGTGTGTGTGTGTGTGTTACCTGTGTGTGCGTGTTACCTGTGTGTGTGTGTGTGTTACCTGTGTGTGTGTGTTTGTGCGTGTGTGTTTGTGCGTGTGTGTGTGTTACGTGTGTGTGTTACGTGTGTGTGTGTTACGTGTGTGTGTGTTACCTGTGTGTGTGTGTTTGTGTGTGTGTGTGTTACGTGTGTGTGTGTGTTACCTGTGCGTGTGTGTTTGTGTGTGTGTTACCTGTGTGTGTGTTACGTGTGTGTGTGTTACGTGTGTGTGTGTGTGTTACCTGTGTGTGTGTGTTTGTGTGTGTGTGTGTTTGTGTGTGTGTGTTACCTGTGTGTGTGTGTTTGTGCGTGTGTGTTTGTGCGTGTGTGTGTGTTACGTGTGTGTGTTACCTGTGTGTGTGTGTTTGTGTGTGTGTGTGTTACGTGTGTGTGTGTGTGTTACCTGTGCGTGTGTGTTTGTGTGTGTGTGTGTTACCTGTGTGTGTGTGTGTTACGTGTGTGTGTGTTACGTGTGTGTGTGTGTGTTACCTGTGTGTGTGTGTGTGTGTGTGTGTGTGTGTGTGTGTGTGTGTTAGGGTTCAGAGGAGGTTCTGTTTGTCAGTTATCAGGAAACTATTGTTCATCATCGAAGGTCAAAATTCATTTGAACTTTTATACTTCAGTATAAACTTTGTGACTTACTGAAGTAAAGATGGAACAGGATGCTGCAGTCTGTCTTTATTTCATGTTTGACTGGAGCTCAGAACTTCTCACCTGATGCAGAAGAAGATTGAACATGTTTAAAACTAATCATCAACAGGACACGAAGAACCCCCCCCCCCCCCCTGCTCCCCCCCCCCCCCCCACCTGCCCCCCCAGGCTTGTGATGCTTCCTGTCAGACGGCTCAGTCTCACTCATTACAGGAACTGACTGATGCAACAATAAACGCTCCCAGCGGATCCCTGGAAGTTCACAGGAAGTGCTCAAATACCTGGAATACCTGAGGGGGCGGGGCTTATATGAGGCTGCTCCTTATGAGACTGAGTGTTTTTATTGGTGCTGCGTGTAATAAAGTATATAAATAAATATACTTTAAACCAATAATTAAATCGAGGTTTCATTCTCAGTCTCATAAGGAGCAGCCTCATATAAGCCCCGCCCCCTCAGGTATTCCAGGTATTTGAGCACTTCCTGTGAACTTCCAGGGATCCGCTGGGAGCGTTTATTGTTGCATCAGTCAGTTCCTGTAATGAGTGAGACTGAGCCGTCTGACAGGAAGCATCACAAGCCTGGGGGGGGGGGGAGCAGGGGGGCGGGGGGGGCAGGTGGGGCAGGTGAGTGTGTGGAGCCAAACACACCTGAGTCATACTGCAGCGTCATCAGGAAATTTATGAAATATGAATTTTCTAAACGTTAGAAACAAACACGTTGTTCTTCACCTGAAACACGATGTGGACCAAACATTAACATAATATATGATATATATCATATATAATATATTATATATAATATATTATATATAATATATATCATATATTATATATAATATATGATATATATTATATATAATATATATCATATATAATATATTATATATGATATATATAATCTATATAATATATTATATATATATCATATATATAATCTATATAATATATTATATATATTATCTATGATATATATCATATATAATATATATAATATATTATATATATATCATATATATAATCTATATAATATATTATATATATATCATATATATAATCTATATAATATATTATATATGATATATATCATATAATATATTATATATATTATATATGATATATATCATATATTATATATAATATATTATATATATCATATATAATATATTATATATGATATATATATAATATATTATATATATTATATATGATATATATCATATATTATATATAATATATTATATATATCATATATAATATATTATATATATTATATATATAATATATTATATATATAATATATTATATATATCATATATAATATATTATATAGATTATATATATGATATATATAATATATAATATATTATATATTATATATATCATATATAATATATTATATATGATATATATCATATATTATATATATCATATATTATATATAATATATTATATATAATATATGATATATATCATATATTATATATATTATATATAATATATTATATATAATATATGATATATATAATATATGATATATATCATATATAATATATTATATATTATATATAATATATTATATATAATATATTATATATAATATATTATATATGATATATATATTATATAGATTATATATCATATATATAATTATATAATATATAATATATATCATATATAATATAATTATATATAATATATATCACCTGGAAGGGTGTGATTGGGAGGAACGGCCCCCTGATCTGAACCCGAGTGGGTTTCTGTTATTGGACTTCTGTGCTTCGTCCGTAACGAACACCATGTTCAAGCATCAGGGTCCATATGTGCACTTGGCACCAGGACACTCTAGGCCGCAGTTCGATGATTGACTTTGTAGTCCTGTCGTCGGACTTGCGGCCGCATGTCTTGGACACTCGGGCGGAGAGAGGGGCGGAGCTGTCAACTGATCACCACCTGCTGGTGAGTTGGCTCCGATGGTGGGGGAGGATGCCGGTCAGACCTGGCAGACCCAAACACATTGTGAGGGTCTGCTGAGAACGTCTGGCAGAGTCTCCTGTCAGAGAGAGCTTCAACTCCCACCTCCGGGAGAACTTTGACCATGTACCGGGGGAGGAGGGGGACATTGAGTCCGAGTGGGCCATGTTCCGTGCCTCCATTGTCAAGGCGGCCGACCGGTGCTGTGGCCGTAAGGTGGTCGGTGCCTGTCGTGGCAGCAATACCCTCACCCGCTGGTGGACACCGGCGGTGAGGGATGCCGTCAAGCTGAAGAAGGAGTCCTATAGGACCTTATTGGCCTGTGGGACTCCGGAGGCAGCAGGCAGGTACCGGCAGGCCAAGCGGGGGGCGGCTGCGGCGGTCGCTGAGGCAAGAACCCGGACATGGGAGGAGTTCGGTGAGACCATGGAGAACGACCGGACGGCTTCGGAGAGGTTCTGGACCAGCATCCGGCGTCTCAGGAGGGGGAAGCAGTGCACCGTCAACACTGTGTACGGTGGGGACGGTGCACTGCTGACCTGGACCTGGGACGTCGTGGATCGGTGGAAGGAATAGAGCTCCTCAATCCCACCGACACGCCTTCCGGTAAGGAAGCAGGGCCTGGGGACCCGGGTTTGGGCTCTCCTATCTCTGGGGCTGAGGCTCCTCGGTGCCAGGGCCCCGGGGGTGGACGAGATCCGCACGGAGTTCCTCAAGGCCCTGGATGTTGTGGGGCTGTTATGGTTGACACGACTCTGCAGCATCGCGTGGACATCGGGGGCAGTGCCTCTGGATTGGCAGACTGGGGTGGTGGTCCAACTATAGGGGGATCACACTCCTCAGCCTCCCTGGTAAGGTCTATTCGGGGGTACTGGAGAGGAGGGTCCGTCAGATTCAAGAGGAGCAATGTGGTTTTCGCCCGGGTCGTGGAACTGTGGACCAGCTCTACATCCTCTGCAGGATCCTTGAGGGTTGATGGGAGTTTGCCCAACCAGTCCACATGTGTTTTGTGGACCTGCAGAAGGCATTCGACCGTGTCCCTCGGGGGGGTCCTGTGGGGGGTTCTCCGGGAGTACGGGGTATCGGACCCTCTGATACGGGCCGTCCGTTCCACTCCGCCAGGGCTGCCCTTTGTCACCGATCCTGTTCATAATCTTTATGGACCAGGGCGTTGAGGGGGTCCGGTTTGGTGACCTCAGTATTGGGTCACTGGTTTTTGCAGATGATGTGGTCCTGTTGTGTGTGTGTGTGTCTCCTCTGTGTGTGTCTTTGTGTGTGTGTGTGTGTGTCTTTGTGTGTTGTGTATGTGTGTGTGTGTGTCTTTGTGTGTGTGTGTATGTGTGTGTGTGGTGTGTGTGTGTCTTTGTGTGTGTGTGTGTGTGTGTGTCTTTGTGTGTGTGTGTGTCTTTGTGTGTGTGTATGTGTGTGTCTTTGTGTGTGTGTGTCTTTGTGTGTGTGTGTGTGTTTTTGTGTGTGTGTGTGTGTATGTGTGTGTGTGTGTCTTTGTGTGTGTGTAGCAGTTAATGATCTTTTGCTCTTTAATAACTGTGTAATATTCTCCAGTGACTTTGATCAACACTCCTGATCTCAGATCTGTTATTTAGACGAGAACATGACAGCTGGGGGGGGGGGCTGATGGAGTCAGAGTGGGGGGGGGGCTGATGGAGTCAGAGTGGGGGGGGGGGCTGATGGAGTCAGAGTGGGGGGGGGGCTGATGGAGTCAGAGTGGGGGGGGGGGGGACTCAGGTGTTAAAAAGGAAGAGAAGACTTCAGTGTAAGTGTGACTCACTCTGAAACACTTCCACAGAAACCTGATGATGAAGATGATGATGATGAAGAATCCTGCAGAAAAACATTTCCACTCATATTAATCTGCTTCATTATTATAATTATAAATATTATGATTGTAATTAATAAATAAAATAACAAGATAATCTGTATAATATTCATAATAATACTAATGAAGTAAAATGATATTTAATATTATGATATATAATAATAATAATAAATAATAATAATAATAAATAATAATAATAATAAATGA
>NC_084976.1:33052255-33064755 GCF_963691925.1 Scomber scombrus | reverse complement strand
ATTTATTGTTTTTATTATTATTTTATTATATTATAATTATTGTAATTGTTTATTATGATGATGATGATGATGGTGATGGTGATGAAGATGCTGATGATGGTGATGATGATGGTGAAGATGATGATGATGATGGTGATGATGATGGTGATGAAGATGATGATGATGGTGGTGATGATGAAGATGATGATGGTGATGAAGATGATGATGATGGTGATGAAGATGATGATGATGGTGGTGATGATGAAGATGATGAAGATGATGATGGTGATGGTGATGATGGTGATGATGAAGATGAAGATGTAAAACCTTTTTTAAATGACTAAAAACTAACCAGGTGTAATTTAATGACACATTTTATTAATTTATTTCTCAGGAGAATTTTTATTGGAGAAAAAGTTTAGTGTTTATTTTCTTTGATTCAACTTTGAAAACAAGATTTTCTGTTTTAATGAAGAAACAAAAATAAAACTCCAGGATGAAAACTAGATTTCTTGATTTAAGTGAAACAAAATGCAAAGATTGTATTTTTATGGAGTTTATGGATGAGAGGTGTGTTTATGAGGTTTTAAAGTCCGTGTAAAGTAAGAATAAATATGTGTTCTGAGTTTGACATACCACAGTAAAGTGTGTTGTTAACCACCCTGCCAAATTTAAATGATTAAAAAAATCACCAAATATTGGAAATTAGGCTTCAAAGTTGTGTAAAAGTCTATTTCTCTGCTCCTAAACGCTGTGCGAGTGGCCGCTGAGTCCGCTGAAGCCCCGCCCCCTACCAAGTGTCACCTGTCAATCAAAGTCATCACCTCTGTGGGCGTTCCCGCCAAGTCCGCTGAAGCCCCGCCCCCTACCGAGTGTCACCTGTCAATCAAAGTCATCACCTCTGTGGGCGTTCCCGCCAAGTCCGCTGAAGCCCCGCCCCCTACCAAGTGTCACCTGTCAATCAAAGTCATCACCTCTGTGGGCGTTCCCGCCAAGTCCGCTGAAGCCCCGCCCCCTACCGAGTGTCACCTGTCAATCAAAGTCACCACCTCTACCAGAAACATGGACGCTAGGCCTGAGAGCTTTCTGCTGCTAACTCTGCTGCTAGCTCGGCGGCTAACTTGGCAGCTAGCTCGGCGGCTAGCTCAGCTAACTGGCTAACTGTAGACTGTAGTAGTAGTAGTGTGCGCTGAATGTATTTATACCTCTACAGCAGCAGGGCGGGTTTATGCTAATCCTAGCTCCACAATTCAAATCTAAATGGTTGAAATGCTTTTTACACCTTTTTTAGAAATACATTTATGACCTATTTAATGTGTTTAGAAGAAAATGTCTGAATTCATTTTACAGTGTTTAAATGTATTTACATGGAGGGTTTTTTCCCGCCAGTGCATCATCTGTCTGTCTACCTGCTGCTGGCGTTGTGGGCGGAGCTTAGTGCAGGGATGACGTTACCTGTGGACTTCACGCACACCGAGATCCAGAGCGTCATCGAGGACCTGCAGGTGGCGCTAGACAACTACAGCAGCATCCTGAAGGAGACGGTGAGAAACTGAGTTTAGACTGACCGCCATGTTGGCTCCAGAGGGTGTTTAAACGGCCATGTTGGCTCCAGACGGTGTTTAAACGGCCATGTTGGCTCCAGACTGTGTTTTAACCGCCATGTTGGCTCCAGACGGTGTTTTAACCGCCATGTTGGCTCCAGACGGTGTTTAAACGGCCATGTTGGCTCCAGACTGTGTTTTAACCGCCATGTTGGCTCCAGACGGTGTTTAAACGGCCATGTTGGCTCCAGACGGGGTTTTAACCGCCATGTTGGCTCCAGACGGTGTTTTAACCGCCATGTTGGCTCCAGACTGTGTTTTAACCGCCATGTTGGCTCCAGACGGGGTTTTAATCAACGTTTCTTTGTCTGCAGCCGTTCCTCAAAGACCTGGAGGTGCTGCCCTGCACCGAGACCGCTGCTCACCTGGCCCAGGTAACACACACACACACACACACACACACACACACACACACACACACATACTGCAGCTGTTAGAGCGCCTACTGGCAGCTTGTTATATTATCCATAATATAAAGCTGTCAAATAAATGTAGTGGAGTAGAAAGTACTAGTACCTCTAACTGTACTACAGTACAGTATAAGTACCTCTAACTGTACTACAGTACAGTATAAGTACCTCTAACTGTACTACAGTAAAGTACAAGTACCTCTAACTGTACTACAGTAAAGTAAAAGTACCTCTAACTGTACTACAGTAAAGTACAAGTACCTCTAACTGTACTACAGTAAAGTACTAGTACCTCTAACTGTACTACAGTAAAGTACTAGTACCTCAAACAGTACTACAGTAAAGTACTAGTACCTCTAACTGTACTACAGTAAAGTACAAGTACCTCTAACTGTACTACAGTAAAGTATAAGTACCTCTAACTGTACTACAGTAAAGTACAAGTACCTCTAACTGTACTACAGTAAAGTACTAGTACCTCTAACTGTACTACAGTAAAGTACTAGTACCTCAAACAGTACTACAGTAAAGTACTAGTACCTCTAACTGTACTACAGTAAAGTACAAGTACCTCTAACTGTACTACAGTAAAGTATAAGTACCTCTAACTGTACTACAGTAAAGTACTAGTACCTCTAACTGTACTACAGTAAAGTACAAGTACCTCTAACAGTACTACAGTAAAGTACAAGTACCTCTAACTGTACTACAGTAGAGTACTAGTACCTCTAACTGTACTACAGTACAGTACAAGTACCTCTAACTGTACTACAGTAAAGTACTAGTACCTCTAACTGTACTGCAGTAAAGTACTAGTACCTCAGACAGTACTACAGTAGTACTACCTGGTGATGTCATGGTGATGTCATGGTGATGTCATGGTGTGTTTGGGTGCAGAGCTCCACGCTGGCCAGCAGGCTGTCTCAGTACCAGTCGTGTGCAGAGCAGCTTGGATCCGTCTGTCCCGACGCTTTGTGTCGAGTCTTCACGCTGAACCAGGATCTGCTGCAACACCTGGTGAGCTCCTGCTCTCTGATTGGCTGATTTACAGTTTCACCTGCAGTCTCAGAGCGGGTTCAAAGATTACTGTTGTTGTGTTTTTGCTCATCAGGGTTCATACCAGAGCTCTGCAGAATGCGCCTCCTCCTCCTCCTCCTCCTCCTCCTCCACCAACTTCAACTCCCTGAGGAAATCCATCCAGTGTCTTCAGTGCTGGAGCCAGCAGGTGGCAGCACTGAGCCAGTGAAGCAGCAGCCAGCTGTTCATATCAGCCTCTCTGTGATCTTTCCTCCTGTTCATTTATACCAAATACATGAATCCTGCTGCTGTTTAACTGAACCTCCTCCTCTCCCTCCTCTTCCTCCTCCTCCTCCTCTCCCTCCTCTCCTTCTCTTCCTCCTCTCCTCCTCCTCTTCCTCCTCTCCTTCTCTTCCTCCTCTCCTCCTTTCCTTCCTCCTCTTCCTCCTCTTCCTCCTCTCCTTCTCTTCCTCCTCTCCTCCTCTTCCTCCTCTCCTTCTCTTCCTCCTCTCCTCCTCTTCCTCCTCTCCTCCTCTTCCTCCTCTCCTCCTTTCCTTCCCTTCCTCCTCTTCCTCCTCTCCTTCTCTTCCTCCTCTCCTCCTCTTCCTCCTCTCCTCCTCTTCCTCCTCTCCTTCCTTACTATATTTCTATGAGATGGTTATTTTCAGTCAGGTTTTCCTCCTGTTCATACTGAAGTGATGAAGGTGATTTAAAGCATCTGATCAGCTTCTATTGATCTTCATCAGTGTGAGTTATTCACATCAATGATATCTGACACATTTACAGTCTTAGTGTTTCCTGTTGAGCTGTGCTGTAACCATAGTAACACAAAGACTTTATACTAAAAACACTGAAGATGAAGATTTGACTGAAGCTTCAGATCAACTTTTAAATGTTTCCACAGAAGCAGACTGTGGACTGTATTCATTTGTCTTGTATTTATAATTGTCTTCTCAGAGTTTCTAAATAAAGTTTTTCATGAAAAAGAACAAAAACACTTGAGATTCTTCATTGCTGTTAAACCATAGACTGTTTATATAATGGACGTAACATCCGTGACGTCACCCATTGGTTTGTGGACTGCTGCTCGGAGGCCAATAGTATCGGATCTGAGCAGAGCCATCTTGAACATTTCAGGTGCATGCTGGGAAAAATAAAAACATGGATTCTACTTATATGGGCATCAGGAGGAGCATGAGGTTATAAAGTCTATCATTCAGCTAACAAGGCGCTGCTTGTTTATTTTAATTTAATTTTAAGTCATAACAACTCAAACCTTCATCAATACAGACTGAAATATTAGATTCTTTTATTGATTACATGATCTTGATCTTATTACTTTAAATTCTCTCAGAAACTGCAGTCAAAATTTGTTTTTTGCATTTTTCACTTCAACCGATTCCTGTGAGACATTGATTAGTTATTGATTAGTTATTGATGAGTTATTGATTAGATATTGATGACACATTGATTAGTTATTGATGAGTTATTGATGAGATCATATAAACTGACTCTTTTTCAAACATTTGATCAAACTGATTTGAACAGAACATCTAATAAACATCTGTGCTGTTTCCTGCTACATCTGGTCGTCATGGTGATAGGCCATGTGGGGGGGGGGGTACTCTGTGATGTAGGTCGTCATGGTGATAAGCCATGTGGGGGGGGGGGGTACTCTGTGATGTAGGTCGTCATGGTGATAAGCCATGTGGGGGGGGTACTCCGTGATGTAGGTCGTCATGGTAACGAGCTGGATGGTTGGGGTCCATGTGATCATATTCAGGGTCTATGTAGGCGTAGTTCTGCTCGCCGTCGGGGGGGCCGGCTGCTTCCTGGGCGGGCTCAGGATCGACCAGCCGATTGGTTCTTTTCAAAGAGGCTTTTTGGCCAAATGATCGGTGCAGGTACACGGCCAGAACCAACTGAAGCACCTGCAGACGGAAGAGTTGATTAAAGAAGAAACCAAACAGCACAGAAGATAACAGTGATGTCACTAACAGCAGGATACTGTGCAGTGATGTCACTAACAGCGGGCTACTGTGCAGTGATGTCACTAACAGCAGGCTACTGTGACCTGCAGTTATGTCACTCACAGCGGGCTACTGTGCAGTGATGTCACTAACAGCAGGCTACTGTGCAGTGATGTCACTAACAGCGGGCTACTGTGACCTGCAGTGATGTCACTAACAGCGGGCTGCTGTGCAGTGATGTCACTAACAGCGGGCTACTGTGCAGTGATGTCACTAACAGCAGGCTACTGTGACCTGCAGTTATGTCACTCACAGCGGGCTACTGTGCAGTGATGTCACTAACAGCAGGCTACTGTGACCTGCAGTTATGTCACTCACAGCGGGCTACTGTGCAGTGATGTCACTAACAGCGGGCTACTGTGACCTGCAGTTATGTCACTCACAGCGGGCTACTGTGCAGTGATGTCACTAACAGCAGGCTACTGTGCAGTGATGTCACTAACAGCGGGCTACTGTGCAGTGATGTCACTAACAGCAGGCTACTGTGCAGTGATGTCACTAACAGCGGGCTGCTGTGCAGTGATGTCACTAACAGCAGACTACTGTGCAGTGATGTCACTAACAGCAGGCTACTGTGCAGTGATGTCACTAACAGCAGGCTACTGTGCAGTGATGTCACTAACAGCGGGCTGCTGTGCAGTGATGTCACTAACAGCGGGCTGCTGTGCAGTGATGTCACTAACAGCAGACTACTGTGCAGTGATGTCACTAACAGCGGGCTACTGTGCAGTGATGTCACTAACAGCGAGCTACTGTGCAGTGATGTCACTAACAGCGGGCTACTGTGCAGTGATGTCACTAACAGCGGGCTGCTGTGCAGTGATGTCACTAACAGCGGGCTACTGTGCAGTGATGTCACTAACAGCGGGCTACTGTGCAGTGATGTCATTAACAGCGGGCTACTGTGCAGTGATGTCACTAACAGCGGGCTACTGTGCAGTGATGTCACTAACAGCGGGCTGCTGTGCAGTGATGTCACTAACAGCAGGCTGCTGTGCAGTGATGTCACTAACAGCGGGCTGCTGTGCAGTGATGTCACTAACAGCAGGCTGCTGTGCAGTGATGTCACTAACAGCGGGCTACTGTGACCTGCAGTGATGTCACTAACAGCAGGCTACTGTGCAGTGATGTCACTAACAGCAGGCTACTGTGCAGTGATGTCACTAACAGCGGGCTGCTGTGCAGTGATGTCACTAACAGCGGGCTGCTGTGCAGTGATGTCACTAACAGCAGACTACTGTGCAGTGATGTCACTAACAGCGGGCTACTGTGCAGTGATGTCACTAACAGCGAGCTACTGTGCAGTGATGTCACTAACAGCGGGCTACTGTGCAGTGATGTCACTAACAGCGGGCTGCTGTGCAGTGATGTCACTAACAGCGGGCTACTGTGCAGTGATGTCACTAACAGCGGGCTACTGTGCAGTGATGTCATTAACAGCGGGCTACTGTGCAGTGATGTCACTAACAGCGGGCTACTGTGCAGTGATGTCACTAACAGCGGGCTGCTGTGCAGTGATGTCACTAACAGCAGGCTGCTGTGCAGTGATGTCACTAACAGCGGGCTGCTGTGCAGTGATGTCACTAACAGCAGGCTGCTGTGCAGTGATGTCACTAACAGCGGGCTACTGTGACCTGCAGTGATGTCACTAACAGCAGGCTACTGTGCAGTGATGTCACTAACAGCAGGCTACTGTGCAGTGATGTCACTAACAGCAGGCTACTGTGCAGTGATGTCACTAACAGCGGGCTACTGTGACCTGCAGTGATGTCACTAACAGCAGGCTACTGTGCAGTGATGTCACTAACAGCAGGCTACTGTGCAGTGATGTCACTAACAGCGGGCTACTGTGCAGTGATGTCACTAACAGCGGGCTACTGTGCAGTGATGTCACTAACAGCGGGCTGCTGTGCAGTGATGTCACTAACAGCGGGCTACTGTGCAGTGATGTCACTAACAGCAGGCTACTGTGCAGTGATGTCACTAACAGCGGGCTACTGTGCAGTGATGTCACTAACAGCGGGCTACTGTGCAGTGATGTCACTAACAGCGGGCTACTGTGCAGTGATGTCACTAACAGCGGGCTACTGTGCAGTGATGTCACTAACAGCGGGCTACTGTGCAGTGATGTCACTAACAGCAGGCTACTGTGCAGTGATGTCACTAACAGCGGGCTACTGTGCAGTGATGTCACTAACAGCGGGCTACTGTGACCTGCAGTGATGTCACTAACAGCGGGCTACTGTGCAGTGATGTCACTAACAGCGGGCTACTGTGCAGTGATGTCACTAACAGCAGGATACTGTGCAGTGATGTCACTAACAGCGGGATACTGTGACCTGCAGTGATGTCACTAACAGCAGGCTGCTGTGCAGTGATGTCACTAACAGCAGGCTACTGTGCAGTGATGTCACTAACAGCAGGCTACTGTGCAGTGATGTCACTAACAGCAGGCTGCTGTGCAGTGATGTCACTAACAGCGGGCTACTGTGCAGTGATGTCACTAACAGCAGGCTACTGTGCAGTGATGTCACTAACAGCGGGCTACTGTGCAGTGATGTCATTAACAGCGGGCTACTGTGACCTGCAGTGATGTCACTAACAGCAGGCTGCTGTGCAGTGATGTCATTAACAGCGGGCTACTGTGCAGTGATGTCACTAACAGCGGGCTACTGTGCAGTGATGTCACTAACAGCGGGCTACTGTGCAGTGATGTCACTAACAGCAGGCTACTGTGCAGTGATGTCACTAACAGCGGGCTACTGTGCAGTGATGTCACTTCCTGTTTACACATACAGACACTGAATAGACATATAACCCTCCTGTTGTCCTCAAGTCAAGGAAGGAAGGGAGGAAGAAGGAAGGAAGGAAAGGAGGGAGGGAGGGAGGGAAGGAAAGAAGGAAGGAGGGAGGGAGGAAGGAAGGAAAGGAGGGAGGGAGGAAGGAGGGAGGGAGGGAAAGAAGGAAGGAGGGAGGGAGGAAGAAAGGAAAGAAGGAAGGAGGGAGGGAGGAAGGAATGAAAGGAGGGAGGAAGGAAGGAAAGGAGGGAGGGAGGAAGGAAGGGAGGGAGGAAGGAAGGAAAGGAGGGAGGGAGGAAGGAAGGGAGGGAGGAGGGAGGTTGATGACATTCAGCAACATGGTGTGTCAGTGGCAGAGGCAGAGCAGCTGTTTGGTACCTGGGAGGGAGGGAGGGAGGGAGGGAAGAAGGAAGGAAGGAAAGGAGGGAGGGAGGAAGGAGGGAGGGAGGAAGGAAGGAAAGGAGGGAGGGAGGTGTGTGAGTGGCAGAAAGGGAAGGAAGGAAGGAGGGAGGAAGGAAGGAAGGAAGGAAGGAAGGAGGGAGGAAGGAAAGGAGGGAGGGAGGAAGGAAGGGGGGAGGAAGGAAAGGAGGGAGGTGTGTGAGTGGCAGAGGCAGAGCAGCTGTTTGGTACCTGGAGTAAAACCAGGCTGACGTCCATGCTGATGATGGTCAGAGTGTTCTCCTGCAGCCAATCACTGAGCTTCTCTTTGCAGCCCTGCAGCAACACACACACACACACACACACACACACACACACACACATAATATTACATCTTTACTGCTTTGATTGTCCTCAAAAGACAAACTGTAATTATCTGTAACTGTAACCTCTGACGTGTGTGTGTGTGTGTGTGTGTGTGTGTATGTGTGAGTGTGTGTGTGTGTGTGTGTGTGTGTGTGTATGTGTGAGTGTGTGTGTGTGTGTGTGTATGTGTGAGTGTGTGTGTGTGTGTGTGTGTGTGTGTGTATGTGTGAGTGTGTGTGTGTGTGTGTGTGTGTACCTCATGATATGACATGTTTCCTCGTCCATACTGCAGCTCGGTGATGTTCTCGGAGCACCAGGACGAGTTGAATATCGGCTGATTATGTTTAAAACAGGAACACGGAAGAACATCTGGATCGGTCAGATTCAAACTCTCGATGACAGAGTTGTTCAGCCAATCAGCTTGACCCGTCCGGCCACAGCAGCTCCCCTGAGAACGGTTCCATAATGATCTGATTAACTGTTCAAAATCAATCAATTAGTAATTAATGAGCCAGTGTGAGACTCACTTGGTGCTGCACGTTGTCAATCAGTCTGTCCTCACGGCCGCCGCCTCCGTACCCAACGATGATCCGATGCACCGCGTCATCCAGACTCTGCTCCACCTGTCACAGAACGCCACGGGTTAGAGAGCTCTACACAGCACGCCACGGGTTAGAGAGCTCTACACAGCAGGCCACGGGTTAGAGAGCTCTACACAGCACGCCACGGGTTAGAGAGCTCTACAAAGCACGCCACGGGTTAGAGAGCACTACACAGCACATCACAGGTTAGAGAGCTCTACACAGCACGCCACGGGTTAGAGAGCTCTACACAGCAGGCCACGGGTTAGAGAGCACTACACAGCACGCCACGGGTTAGAGAGCTCTACACAGCACGCCACGGGTCAGAGAGCTCTACACAGCACGTCACGGGTTAGAGAGCTCTACACAGCACGCCACGGGTTAGAGAACTCTATACAGCACGTCACGGGTTAGAGAGCTCTACACAGCACGTCACGGGTTAGAGAGCTCTACACAGCATGCCACGGGTCAGAGAGCTCTACACAGCACGTCACGGGTCAGAGAGCTCTACACAGCACGTCACGGGTCAGAGAGCTCTACACATCACGGGTTAGAGAGCTCTACACAGCACGCCACGGGTTAGAGAGCTCTACACAGCACGTAACGGGTTAGAGAGCTCTACACAGCACGTCACGGGTCAGAGAGCTCTACACATCACGGGTTAGAGAGCTCTACACAGCACGTCACGGGTCAGAGAGCTCTACACAGCACGTCACGGGTCAGAGAGCTCTACACATCACGGGTTAGAGAGCTCTACACAGCATGCCACGGGTTAGAGAGCTCTACACAGCACGCCACGGGTCAGAGGAATCATTACAGCATTATGATGAGTATGTCTCACCTTCTCTCTGTTGATGATCAGCAGCAGTGTGATGAACAGCTGACCCAGAACCAGCACGATGAGGAGGCCCATGTACTGAGGAGGAAGAGCAGAGGTCAGTTAAAGCTTATCTTAACGATGTGGTGGATGTTTATTAATGATGATTCTCCTTTAAAGGCGGAGCTGCTGCTGTTGTCATGGATACACAGTGTTTAGTCTGTTTCAGTGTTTTTGTTTGTAACAGGTGTTACAGGTGTTACAGGTGTTGCAGGTGTTGCAGGTGTTACAGGTGTTACAGCTGTTACAGGTGTTACAGGTGTTACAGGTGTGCAGGTGTTGGTGACTCACCATCAGCAGCAGGAATCTGTTTTCACTCTGAGCTCCTAAACATCCCAAAACACTGACCATCGTCACCACTCCACCAATCATCAACAGCCCTGCTCCCACTGTCTTCATCTCCACTGGACACATACACACACACACACACACACACACACGCACACACACACACACACACACACACACATAAATAAACACACAGGGGTCACATGACTAATCTGTGGGATTGTTCCTTTAAACAATGTTACCTGAGGAGATGACGGACAGGAAGCTTCCTTTGTCAAACAGGATCCAGACTGCACAGCCGGCTACACTCACACCCAGAGCCTGCACACACACACACACACACGCACACACACACACACACACACACGCACACACGCACACACACACACACGTCAGAGGTTACAGTTACAGATAATTACAGTTTGTCTTTTGAGGACAATCAAAGCAGTAAAGATTTAATATTATAATCTTCAGTGTTAAGATGGTTGCTAAGATGGTTGCTAAGATGGTTGCTAAGGTGGTTGCTAACGTGGAGAATATTAATATTGAGAAAATGTAAATATAAAGAATATGAGTCATTTAAGTCTGGTTAACTAAGGATCATTAATAGTAATATATTTATAATCAGATTAAATATTATTACTTCCTGGTAAAGTTTCTCCTGCTGCTCTATGTGTAAAGAGCCTTGAGATGACTTTGTTGTGATTTGGCGCTTTATAAATAAAGATTGATTGATTGATATTAAGGGGTTATTCTGGTTCTCTCTGAGCTCTGCAGCAGAATCACAGCGACATCTAAAACATGTCTAACAGACTCAGTGTGATCAGATCAGTCAGTGAAGCAGCACATTGACTCTGTCCTCCATTCCTAACCCAGCAGACATTACTCACAGATTCAACCTGTCTGGTTCCTGATGAAGAGTCTCATCTGTGAAATATGAACGTTTAGGTTCGCAAGCGGTCGAGAGGTTAAGAGACTTTGACACATACGCAGCCGAGCCCGGTTCCAGCCCCCCCCCAACCCAAACCCCCCCCTGTGATGTCCTGTCTGTCTCTCTACTGTCAAATAAAGTCTATGCCAGAAAAATATAAAGAAAAAGAAATATAATAATCTCACCATGAAGATGGAGTTTAATACTGTAGAGCAGAACCTCAGCAGCTGAATCTTCACCTCCAGCTTCATCTCTGCAACCTGTCCTGGTTCTAGTCAGGTCCTGGTTCTAGTCAGGTCCTGGTTCTAGTCAGGTCCTGGTTCCAGTCAGGTCCTGGTTCTAGTCAGGTCCTGGTTCTAGTCAGGTCCTGGTTCTAGTCAGGTCCTGGTTCCAGTCAGGTCCTGGTTCTAGTCAGGTCCTGGTTCCAGTCAGGTACTGGTTCTAGTCAGGTCCTGGTTCTAGTCAGGTCCTGGTTCCAGTCAGGTCCTGGTTCTAGTCAGGTCCTGGTTCTAGTCAGGTCCTGGTTCTAGTCAGGTCCTGGTTCCAGTCAGGTCCTGGTTCTAGTCAGGTCCTGGTTCTAGTCAGGTCCTGGTTCAGTGCAGCAGGTTCTTCAGGATTATCCGGCTGAGAAAAACACCTGAGATCAGAGTTCACTTCCTCATTGTGTCTAAACATTAAACTGCACGTCTCCATGGAAACACACACACACACACACACACACACACACACACACACACACACACACACACACACACACCCCTTCTCAGCAGGAACCAGGAAACACATGATTTTTTTAGATTTAAACATAAATGCATAAGATAGTATCTGGAGGTATTTCTATTCTATAAATATATATTATATATTATTTTATAAAGCAGCAGTTTGGGGCCCTTGGACAGGTGAGGAGCCGCAGGTTGAACCACCTTCTGTGAGAGGAGAGGAAGTGACAGACTGAGACAAAACAACACAAATAACAACTAAACTAAACTCACATCATTCAGGAAAATATAACAAAGAATAAAAAACAAGAAGAATCACACAATGAAAGAATCTAATGAAATATAAATATATCAGAGACAGAAAAACATCTGATTGGATCAATACTGAGTCCACCTGATCAATATGATCTGAGGTGCAGTACAGTGGCGCCACCAGCAGGAGGAGCTGTTCATCACTCTGCTCATTAACACTGTTCTCCTGTGGGAGGCGTTTAAGGACCTTTGCTCAGCGTGGGAAACTTT
>NC_084976.1:33037255-33049755 GCF_963691925.1 Scomber scombrus | reverse complement strand
TAGAGCTCTGAGATCTACCGGCTCAGGTCAGATAGTAGAGCTGAGATCTACCGACTCAGGTCAGATAGTAGAGCTCTGAGATCTACCGGCTCAGGTCAGATAGTAGAGCCCTGAGATCTACCGGCTCAGGTCAGATAGTAGAGCTCTGAGATCTACCGGCTCAGGTCAGAGAGTAGAGCTCTGAGATCTACCGGCTCAGGTCAGATAGTAGAGCTGAGATCTACCGGCTCAGGTCAGATAGTAGAGCTGAGATCTACCGACTCAGGTCAGATAGTAGAGCTCTGAGATCTACCGACTCAGGTCAGATAGTAGAGCTCTGAGATCTACCGACTCAGGTCAGATAGTAGAGCCCTGAGATCTACCGGCTCAGGTCAGATATTAGAGCTCTGAGATCTACCGACTCAGGTCAGATAGTAGAGCTGAGATCTCCCGGCTCAGGTCAGATAGTAGAGCTCTGAGATCTACCGACTCAGGTCAGATAGTAGAGCTCTGAGATCTACCGACTCAGGTCAGATAGTAGAGCTCTGAGATCTACCGACTCAGGTCAGATAGTAGAGCTGAGATCTACCGGCTCAGGTCAGATAATAGAGCTCTGAGATCTACCGGCTCAGGTCAGATAGTAGAGCTCTGAGATCTACCGACTCAGGTCAGATAGTAGAGCTCTGAGATATACCGGCTCAGGTCAGATAGTAGAGCTCTGAGATCTACCGGCTCAGGTCAGATAGTAGAGCCCTGAGATCTACCGACTCAGGTCAGATAGTAGAGCTCTGAGATCTACCGACTCAGGTCAGATAATAGAGCTCTGAGATCTACCGGCTCAGGTCAGATAGTAGAGCTGAGATCTACCGGGTCAGGTCAGATAGTAGAGCCCTGAGATCTACCGGCTCAGGTCAGATAGTAGAGCTCTGAGATCTACCGACTCAGGTCAGATAGTAGAGCTCTGAGATCTACCGGCTCAGGTCAGATAGTAGAGCTGAGATCTACCGACTCAGGTCAGATAGTAGAGCTCTGAGATCTACCGGCTCAGGTCAGATAGTAGAGCTCTGAGATCTACCGACTCAGGTCAGATAGTAGAGCTGAGATCTCCCGGCTCAGGTCAGATAGTAGAGCTCTGAGATCTACCGACTCAGGTCAGATAGTAGAGCTCTGAGATCTACCGACTCAGGTCAGATAGTAGAGCTCTGAGATCTACCGACTCAGGTCAGATAGTAGAGCTGAGATCTACCGGCTCAGGTCAGATAATAGAGCTCTGAGATCTACCGGCTCAGGTCAGATAGTAGAGCTCTGAGATCTACCGACTCAGGTCAGATAGTAGAGCTCTGAGATCTACCGGCTCAGGTCAGATAGTAGAGCTCTGAGATCTACCGGCTCAGGTCAGATAGTAGAGCCCTGAGATCTACCGACTCAGGTCAGATAGTAGAGCTCTGAGATCTACCGACTCAGGTCAGATAGTAGAGCTCTGAGATCTACCGGCTCAGGTCAGATAGTAGAGCCCTGAGATCTACCGACTCAGGTCAGATAGTAGAGCTCTGAGATCTACCGACTCAGGTCAGATAGTAGAGCTGAGATCTACCGACTCAGGTCAGATAGTAGAGCTCTGAGATCTACCGGCTCAGGTCAGATAGTAGAGCTGAGATCTACCGACTCAGGTCAGATAGTAGAGCTCTGAGATCTACCGACTCAGGTCAGATAGTAGAGCTCTGAGATCTACCGACTCAGGTCAGATAGTAGAGCCCTGAGATCTACCGGCTCAGGTCAGATATTAGAGCTCTGAGATCTACCGACTCAGGTCAGATAGTAGAGCTGAGATCTCCCGGCTCAGGTCAGATAGTAGAGCTCTGAGATCTACCGACTCAGGTCAGATAGTAGAGCTCTGAGATCTACCGACTCAGGTCAGATAGTAGAGCTCTGAGATCTACCGACTCAGGTCAGATAGTAAAGCTGAGATCTACCGGCTCAGGTCAGATAATAGAGCTCTGAGATCTACCGGCTCAGGTCAGATAGTAGAGCTCTGAGATCTACCGACTCAGGTCAGATAGTAGAGCTCTGAGATATACCGGCTCAGGTCAGATAGTAGAGCTCTGAGATCTACCGGCTCAGGTCAGATAGTAGAGCTCTGAGATCTACCGGCTCAGGTCAGATAGTAGAGCTCTGAGATCTACCGGCTCAGGTCAGATAGTAGAGCTGAGATCTACCGACTCAGGTCAGATAGTAGAGCTCTGAGATCTACCGGCTCAGGTCAGATAGTAGAGCCCTGAGATCTACCGGCTCAGGTCAGATAGTAGAGCTCTGAGATCTACCGGCTCAGGTCAGAGAGTAGAGCTCTGAGATCTACCGGCTCAGGTCAGATAGTAGAGCTGAGATCTACCGGCTCAGGTCAGATAGTAGAGCTGAGATCTACCGACTCAGGTCAGATAGTAGAGCTCTGAGATCTACCGACTCAGGTCAGATAGTAGAGCTCTGAGATCTACCGACTCAGGTCAGATAGTAGAGCCCTGAGATCTACCGGCTCAGGTCAGATATTAGAGCTCTGAGATCTACCGACTCAGGTCAGATAGTAGAGCTGAGATCTCCCGGCTCAGGTCAGATAGTAGAGCTCTGAGATCTACCGACTCAGGTCAGATAGTAGAGCTCTGAGATCTACCGACTCAGGTCAGATAGTAGAGCTCTGAGATCTACCGACTCAGGTCAGATAGTAGAGCTGAGATCTACCGGCTCAGGTCAGATAATAGAGCTCTGAGATCTACCGGCTCAGGTCAGATAGTAGAGCTCTGAGATCTACCGACTCAGGTCAGATAGTAGAGCTCTGAGATATACCGGCTCAGGTCAGATAGTAGAGCTCTGAGATCTACCGGCTCAGGTCAGATAGTAGAGCCCTGAGATCTACCGACTCAGGTCAGATAGTAGAGCTCTGAGATCTACCGACTCAGGTCAGATAATAGAGCTCTGAGATCTACCGGCTCAGGTCAGATAGTAGAGCTGAGATCTACCGGGTCAGGTCAGATAGTAGAGCCCTGAGATCTACCGGCTCAGGTCAGATAGTAGAGCTCTGAGATCTACCGACTCAGGTCAGATAGTAGAGCTCTGAGATCTACCGGCTCAGGTCAGATAGTAGAGCTGAGATCTACCGACTCAGGTCAGATAGTAGAGCTCTGAGATCTACCGGCTCAGGTCAGATAGTAGAGCTCTGAGATCTACCGACTCAGGTCAGATAGTAGAGCTGAGATCTCCCGGCTCAGGTCAGATAGTAGAGCTCTGAGATCTACCGACTCAGGTCAGATAGTAGAGCTCTGAGATCTACCGACTCAGGTCAGATAGTAGAGCTCTGAGATCTACCGACTCAGGTCAGATAGTAGAGCTGAGATCTACCGGCTCAGGTCAGATAATAGAGCTCTGAGATCTACCGGCTCAGGTCAGATAGTAGAGCTCTGAGATCTACCGACTCAGGTCAGATAGTAGAGCTCTGAGATCTACCGGCTCAGGTCAGATAGTAGAGCTCTGAGATCTACCGGCTCAGGTCAGATAGTAGAGCCCTGAGATCTACCGACTCAGGTCAGATAGTAGAGCTCTGAGATCTACCGACTCAGGTCAGATAGTAGAGCTCTGAGATCTACCGGCTCAGGTCAGATAGTAGAGCCCTGAGATCTACCGACTCAGGTCAGATAGTAGAGCTCTGAGATCTACCGACTCAGGTCAGATAGTAGAGCTGAGATCTACCGACTCAGGTCAGATAGTAGAGCTCTGAGATCTACCGGCTCAGGTCAGATAGTAGAGCTGAGATCTACCGACTCAGGTCAGATAGTAGAGCTCTGAGATCTACCGACTCAGGTCAGATAGTAGAGCTCTGAGATCTACCGACTCAGGTCAGATAGTAGAGCCCTGAGATCTACCGGCTCAGGTCAGATATTAGAGCTCTGAGATCTACCGACTCAGGTCAGATAGTAGAGCTGAGATCTCCCGGCTCAGGTCAGATAGTAGAGCTCTGAGATCTACCGACTCAGGTCAGATAGTAGAGCTCTGAGATCTACCGACTCAGGTCAGATAGTAGAGCTCTGAGATCTACCGACTCAGGTCAGATAGTAAAGCTGAGATCTACCGGCTCAGGTCAGATAATAGAGCTCTGAGATCTACCGGCTCAGGTCAGATAGTAGAGCTCTGAGATCTACCGACTCAGGTCAGATAGTAGAGCTCTGAGATATACCGGCTCAGGTCAGATAGTAGAGCTCTGAGATCTACCGGCTCAGGTCAGATAGTAGAGCCCTGAGATCTACCGACTCAGGTCAGATAGTAGAGCTCTGAGATCTACCGACTCAGGTCAGATAATAGAGCTCTGAGATCTACCGGCTCAGGTCAGATAGTAGAGCTGAGATCTACCGGGTCAGGTCAGATAGTAGAGCCCTGAGATCTACCGGCTCAGGTCAGATAGTAGAGCTCTGAGATCTACCGACTCAGGTCAGATAATAGAGCTCTGAGATCTACCGGCTCAGGTCAGATAGTAGAGCTGAGATCTACCGGGTCAGGTCAGATAGTAGAGCCCTGAGATCTACCGGCTCAGGTCAGATAGTAGAGCTCTGAGATCTACCGACTCAGGTCAGATAGTAGAGCTCTGAGATCTACCGGCTCAGGTCAGATAGTAGAGCTGAGATCTACCGACTCAGGTCAGATAGTAGAGCTCTGAGATCTACCGACTCAGGTCAGATAGTAGAGCTCTGAGGTCTACCGACTCAGGTCAGATAGTAGAGCTGAGATCTCCCGGCTCAGGTCAGATAGTAGAGCTCTGAGATCTACCGACTCAGGTCAGATAGTAGAGCTCTGAGATCTACCGACTCAGGTCAGATAGTAGAGCTCTGAGATCTACCGACTCAGGTCAGATAGTAGAGCTCTGAGATCTACCGGCTCAGGTCAGATAGTAGAGCCCTGAGATCTACCGACTCAGGTCAGATAGTAGAGCTATGAGATCTACCGACTCAGGTCAGATAGTAGAGCTCTGAGATCTACCGGCTCAGGTCAGATAGTAGAGCTCTGAGATCTACCGACTCAGGTCAGATAATAGAGCTCTGAGATCTACCGGCTCAGGTCAGATAGTAGAGCTGAGATCTACCGACTCAGGTCAGATAGTAGAGCTCTGAGATCTACCGGCTCAGGTCAGATAGTAATGCTCTGAGATCTACCGACTCAGGTCAGATAGTAGAGCTCTGAGATCTACCGACTCAGGTCAGATAGTAGAGCTCTGAGATCTACCGACTCAGGTCAGATAGTAGAGCTCTGAGATCTACCGGCTCAGGTCAGATAGTAGAGCTCTGAGATCTACCGACTCAGGTCAGATAGTAGAGCTGAGATCTACCGACTCAGGTCAGATAGTAGAGCTCTGAGATCTACCGGCTCAGGTCAGATAGTAGAGCTCTGAGATCTACCGACTCAGGTCAGATAGTAGAGCTCTGAGATCTACCGGCTCAGGTCAGATAGTAGAGCTGAGATCTACCGACTCAGGTCAGATAGTAGAGCTCTGAGATCTACCGGCTCAGGTCAGATAGTAGAGCTCTGAGATCTACCGACTCAGGTCAGATAGTAGAGCTCTGAGATCTACCGACTCAGGTCAGATAGTAGAGCTCTGAGATCTACCGGCTCAGGTCAGATAGTAGAGCTCTGAGATCTACCGACTCAGGTCAGATAGTAGAGCTCTGAGATCTACCGACTCAGGTCAGATAGTAGAGCCCTGAGATCTACCGGCTCAGGTCAGATATTAGAGCTCTGAGATCTACCGACTCAGGTCAGATAGTAGAGCTGAGATCTCCCGGCTCAGGTCAGATAGTAGAGCTCTGAGATCTACCGACTCAGGTCAGATAGTAGAGCTGAGATCTCCCGGCTCAGGTCAGATAGTAGAGCTCTGAGATCTACCGACTCAGGTCAGATAGTAGAGCTCTGATCTACCGACTCAGGTCAGATAGTAGAGCTCTGATCTACCGACTCTACCGACTCTACTTTTATGCTGCAACCTTATATTTAATATTTAATGCTCTATTCTAGTGTTATCTCTCTTTCTATGTTTCTGTACTTTGTTTTTATTATTAGTGTGTGGATGTGTGTGTGCATGTTTTTATTCTTACTGTTAAATGTTTGTTTTATGTAAAGCACATTGAGTTGAAATGCTCTATATAAATAAAGCTGCCTCTTCCTCCTCCTCTTCCCCCCCCCACTCAGACTAGACCCTCTCTCCCTCTCTCTCTCCTCCCCCTCCTACCTCCTCTCTCCCTCTCTCTCTCCTCCCCCTCCTACCTCCTCTCTCTCTCTCTCCTCCCCCTCCTACCTCCTGCCTCCTCTCTCTCTCTCCTACCTCCTCTCTCTCTCTCTCCTCCCCCTCCTACCTCCTACCTCCTGCCTCCTCTCTCTCTCCTCTCAGTCTCCGTGTGTCTCTCCTTCAGGATGTTCGTGCTGCTCTCTCTCTGGTTCGCTCTCCTGATGTCTCCCTGCGCTGGTGAGTGACCTGCGACCTCTGACCTCTCTGTGATGACACTGAGCAGATTTTCCACCAATAAAAACGCTGCGTGTAAAACTAAATGTTCAGACTGTTAACTAACCTGATTCTGTTTATTAGTTCAGTCACGTTAAAGTCATCAAACTTTACTTTCTACAACAAATAAAGAAGCTAAATGAAAAAGTGATGATGATGATGATGATGATGATGATGATGATGATGGAGAAACATCAATAATAATAATCAGTCTATAAAGACTTTAGTTTTTCTGTATTAGTTTATTAACGTCAGCTGTTTGTTCTTCTATGTCTGATTCAAACAGACGATTCTTTACTTTAGTGGACGTTCAGATACGAGTGAAGTAAAAGTAAAAGTACTGATTCAATCTTTACTCCAGTCAGGAAGTACAAATACTGTGTTACTTCCACCTCACTGACAGCAGCCTGATGTTCTCCGGTCTCTGAGCAGAACCTCCTGTCTCTGAGGAGAACCTCCTGTCTCTGAGGAGAACCTCCGGTCTCTGAGTAGAACCTCCTGTCTCTGAGGAGAACCTCCGGTCTCTTAGGAGAACCTCCTGTCTCTGAGTAGAACCTCCTGTCTCTAAGGAGAACCTACTGTCTCTGAGTAGAACCTCCGGTCTCTGAGGAGAACCTCCTGTCTCTGAGGAGAACCTCCGGTCTCTGAGGAGAACCTCCTGTCTCTGAGGAGAACCTCCAGTCTCTAAGGAGAACCTCCTGTCTCTAACGAGAACCTCCGGTCTCTAAGTAGAACCTCCGGTCTCTTAGGAGAACCTCCTGTCTCTGAGTAGAACCTCCGGTCTCTTAGGAGAACCTCCTGTCTCTGAGTAGAACCTCCGGTCTCTTAGGAGAACCTCCGGTCTCTAAGGAGAACCTCCGGTCTCTGAGGAGAACCTCCTGTCTCTGAGTAGAACCTCCTGTCTCTAAGTAGAACCTCCTGTCTCTGAGTAGAACCTCCGGTCTCTTAGGAGAACCTCCTGTCTCTGAGTAGAACCTCCGGTCTCTGAGCTCAGGGTTATATAGATCCATCTTTATTCCAGCGGAGCCTCAGAATATAAACATAGAGCTGGAGATGTAAATAAGGTTCAAACTGCTTTAAAGGTTGATGATGAACTGGAATCAGGAAACTCTTCCTCCTGGGTTACGTTAGCTTAGCATAGCTAGCGTCAGTAATGGAAAAGCTTTTTCTCTTTTCTTTCTACATCAGTGATTCCTCCTCAGATTCTTTCTGTGTTGAATCATTAACTGTAATCAGCTGGATCTGCTCAGACAGGAAACAGCATCGCTCCGTGTTTATTAAACTGATCCGCTGAGCTCAGCAGGATCCGAGCCAACATGTGAGAGGTCAGAGGTCATCCATCACTCTCTGCTCTGTTGGTAAATCTGTGAAGGAGATGATGAAACTGAGCAGTTTCAACATCAGCTGCCAAACTTTTCTTTCACTTCACAGATCATCTGTTTTTTTCCATCATCCGGTTTTTTATTCACATTTTCAATTTGTGCATAAAAACACTGGAAAACGCTGATATATAAATATATATATATAAATATATATATAAATATACATATATATATATTTATATATATATGTATATTTATATATAAATATATATATAAATATAAATATATATACACACTACCGGTCAAAGGTTTAGAACAGCCCAGTTTTTTATTGAAATTCCAGCAGTTCAAGCAGTCCATGGTCTCACCGAATTCCTCCCATGTCCGGTTTTTTGCCTCAGCGACCGCCGCAGCCGCCCCCCGCTTGGCCTGCCGGTACCTGCCTGCTGCCTCCGGAGTCCCAAAGGGCCAATAAGGTCCTATAGGACTCCTTCTTCAGCTTGACGGCATCCCTCACCGCCGGTGTCCACCAGCGGGTTCGGGTATTGCCGCCATGACTGGCACCGACCACCTTGACAATGGAGGCACGGAACATGGCCCACTCGGACTCAATGTCCCCCGCCTCCCCCGGTACATGGTCAAAGCTCTCCCGGAGGTGGTAGTTGAAGCTCTCTCTGACAGGAGACTGCCAGACGTTCCCAGCAGACCCTCAGAATGTGTTTGGGTCTGCCAGGTCTGACCGGCATCCTCCCCGAACAATCAGAGCCAACTCACCACCAGGTGGTGATCAGTTGACAGCTCCGCCCCTCTCTCTGTCCGAGTGTCCAAGACATGCGGCTGCAAGTCTGACGACACGACTACAAAGTCAATCATCGAACTGCGGCCTAGGGTGTCCTGGTGCCAAGTGCACATATGGACCCTGATGCTTGAACATGGTGTTTGTTATGGACAATCTGTGACGAGCACAGAAGTCCAATAACAGAACACTGCTCAGGTTGAGATCGGGGGGGGCCGTTCCTCCCAATCACCCCCTTCCAGGTCTCACTGTCGCTGCCAACGTGAGCGTTGAAGTCTCCCAGCAGAATGATGGAATCCCCAGAGGGAGCACTCTCCAGCACCCCCTCCAAGGAGTCCAAGAAGGGTGGATACTCTGAACTGCTGTTTGGACCATAGGCACAAACAACAGTCAGGATCCGTCCCCCCACCCGAAGGCGGAGGGAGGCTACCCTTTCATCCACCGGGGTAAACTCCAACATACAGGCGCCAAGCCGGGGGGCAATAAGTATTGCCACCCCTCCCGGCGCCTTTCACCAGCGGCAACTCCAGAGTGGAAGAGAGTCCAACCCCTCTCAAGAAGACTGGTTCCGGAGCCCTTGCTATGCGTCGAGGTGAGGCCGACTATATCTAGCCGGAACTTCTCAACCTCGCGCACCAGCTCAGGCTCCTTCCCCACCAGAGAGGTTCCACGTCCCTAGAGCTATTTTCTGCAGCCGAGGATCGGACCGCCAAGGTCCTCGCCTTCAGCTGCCGCCCAGCTCACATCACACCCGGCCCCTTTGGCCCCTCCTACGGGTGGTGGGTCCACGGGAAGGGGGTACCACGTTGCCTCTTCGTTCCGTGCCCGGCCGGGCCCCATGAGCGCAGGCCCGGCCACCAGGCGCTCTATATCGAGCCCCACCCCCAGGCCTGGCTCCATGGGGGGGGGCCCCGGTGACCCGCGTCCGGGCGAGGGAAACAAAGAACCATTTGTAGTACTCATCATAACGGGTCTTGTGAGCTACGCTTTGTCTGGTCCCCCCCGGACCTGTTTGCCATGGGAGGCCCCACCAGGGGCATAAAGCCCCCGACAACTGAGCTCCTGGAGTCACTGGGACACGCAAACCCTTCCACCACGATAAGGTAGCAGCTCAGGGAGGCGAAGATAATGACCCAAAACATCAGTCCAAGCTATGACACAACTACCTTAGGAACAAAGACCAAGATGCTGAGCTGGAAAACATTTATTCAATAAAAAACTGGAAAGATTGGGCTGTTTTAAAACGTTTGACCCATAGTGTAAATATATATATATATACATATATATATATAAATATAACAATAATATAACAGATAACATATATAAATATAAACAGAGACGTTTCACCTGCAGACTCACTGATACTGAGTTGTTCTGCTTCATGGAAATATTTCATGCTTGGTGGATTCGTGCTGGTGTGTTGACAGAAACAGGATCTGCAGCCTCAGTAAGAGGACTGTAACATGCTGCTGCAGGTATCTGAGCAGGCCCGTCTCCACACGTCAGTAACAGCTTCACACTTCATGTTCTTACCTGAACAGGTGAGCTCGCTCAGAGACGATTTCATCATTAGTTCTGCTGACTGACCTGCAGCTGCTGTTTAAAGCTCAGACTGAACTCCATCTGTCCCACAATCTCTTCCTGTCGTCCTCCCGGGTCAGCTTCACCCCGTCTGTTCCTTCCTTCCTTCCGTCTGTCCTTCTTCCCTCCCTCCTCTCTTTCCGTCCTCCCTCCTTCTCTCTTTCCTCCCTCTTTTCTTCCTTCCTTCCTCCCTCCTTTCCTTCCTTCCTCCCTTCTTCCCTTCCTTCCTCCCTTCCTTCCTTCCTTCTTCCTCCCTTCCTTCCTTCTTCCTCCTTTCCTTCCTTCCTCCCTTCTTCCCTTCCTTCCTTCTTCCTCCTTTCCTTCCTTCCTTCTTCCTCCCTTCCTTCCTTCTTCCCTTCCTTCCTTCTTCCTCCCTTCCTTCCCTCCCTTCTTCCCTTTCCTTCCTCCCTTCCTTCCTTCTTCCTTCCTTCCTCCCTTCCTTCCTTCTTCCTTTCCTTCCTTCTTCCCTTCCTTCCTTCCTTCCTCCCTTCTTCCCTTCCTTCCTCCCTTCCTTCCTTCCTTCTTTCCTTCCTTCCTTCTTCCTCCCTTCCTTCCTTCTTCCCTTCCTTCTTCCTCCCTTCCTTCCTTCTTCCCTTCCTTTCCTCCCTTCCTTCCTTCTTCTTCCTTCCTTCCTCCTTTCCTCCTTACTTCTTCCCTTCATTCTCCCTTCCTTCCTTCTTCCTCCCTTCCTTCCTTCTTCCCTTCCTTCCTCCCTTCCTTCCTTCTTCCCTTCCTTCCTCCCTTCCTTCCTTCTTCCTTTCCTTCCTTCTTCTCCCTTCTTCCTCCCTTCTCCTCTCCTTCCTTCCTTCCTTCTTCCCTTCCTTCCTTCTTCCCTCCCTTCCTTCCTCTTCCCTTCCTTCCTTCTTCCTCCCTTCCTTCCTCCCTCCCTTCCTCCTTCCTTCCTCCCTTCTTCCCTTCCTTCCTTCCTTCTTCCTTCCTTCCTTCTTCCCTCCCTTCCTTCCTTCTTCCCTTCCTTCCTTCTTCTTCCCTTCCTTCCTCCTTTCCTTCCCTTCTTCTTCCCTTCCTTCCTCCCTTCCTTCCTTCTTCCTCCCTTCCTTCCTTCTTCCCTTCCTTCCTCCCCTTCCTTCTTCCCTTCCTTCCTCCCTTCCTTCCTTCTTCCTTTCCTTCCTTCTTCCTCCCTTCCTTCCTCCCTTCTTCCCTTCCTTCCTTCCTTCTTCCCTTCCTTCCTTCTTCCCTCCTCCTTCCTTCCTTCTTCCCTTCCTTCCTTCTTCTTCCCTCCTTCCTCCCTTGACTGGAGGACAACAGGAGGGTTAAATATGAGGATCAGAGAGAGAAAGTAAAACATTGTTTTAATATGCAGCATTGGAGCAGATCCTCCGTCAGTTTGTCTTCATATATTTAATAAAACACTAAATATTATTATTAATTACATGTTGTTGTTGTTGTTGTTGTTGTAAAGATAATAATTAAACCTTCATTTATTATTGTTGTTGTTTGTTTTGAGGAATACGGCTGAATGACTTCCTGTTTTTCTGGTTGATGAAGATATTTCTTTATGTTTGTTGTAGAATAACTTTGGACCATCAGACTTTAACACATTACTTTACATCATAACATTAAGATGTTTCTGATGTCATTGGTCAGCTGGGAGCACCAATCATGAGTCGGCTTTCTGTCCAAACTGATAAAAGAAAATGTTTCCGTTGTAAATAAATCACGATGACGCTTTTTTTACTGCTGCAGTATTGTGAATTCCCCATCGTGGGACTAACAAAGGAATATCTTATCTTATGTGGCAAAGCGTGACATCATCTGTTGGATGAAGCTGTTTGTAGAGACGTTGAAGCTTGTTGATGAGAGTCAGATTTCAGACTGGGAGCTGCTCCAACATCCACACATCCTCCCACTCTGCTGATTTATTGACTTACACACTGTTTCTCTTTTACTATTTAATTTACGTTTCTACACAAAGACACACAGGTCACATGACACACATTCCTGCCAGTATTTCACTGCAACAGTCCAACAAAGGCCGAGAAGAAGTAAATATTCAAACTGATTCTAAACAGGAACAGGAAGCTTTAATAAAGTGTGTTTTGGTGTCTCTAACGTTATAAATCATGACTCATTATTCTTCTCTGAAACTGCTTCACAGCACTGAACTCAGTGAATGAGCTATAAAACACAGGAAGTGAAACCTGAGTCTGTGTCAGAGCTGAGAAACAACTCGACTTTAAACAGTGAAACAAACGTTCAGGTTCACTTTCTTCTGTTTGTGTTTTAGTGAGAAACTGAATCTTTTGTTGCCTCGATGTGTCCAAAAAACGTA
>NC_084976.1:32977255-33034755 GCF_963691925.1 Scomber scombrus | reverse complement strand
GAGAGACAGAGAGAGACTGAGAGAGACTGAGAGAGACTGAGAGACCTGTTAGACTGAGAGACTGAGAGAGACTGAGAGGACTGGGAGAGGACTGGGAGAGACTGGGAGAGACTGAGAGAGACTGAGAGAGACTGGGAGAGACTGGGAGAGACTGGGAGAGGACTGAGACTGAGAGACTGAGAGAGACTGGGAGACTGAGAGACTGAGAGACTGAGAGAGACTGGGAGAGACTGTGAGAGACTGAGAGAGACTGAGAGAGACTGAGAGAGACTGGGAGAGACTGGGAGAGACTGAGACTGAGAGAGACTTGGAGAGACTGAGGACTGAGAGAGACTGGGAGAGACTGGGAGAGACTGGGGAGAGACTGAGAGGAGACTGGGAGAGACTGGGAGAGACTGGGAGAGACTGGAGAGACTGAGACTGAGAGACTGAGAGAGACTGGGAGACTGAGAGACTGAGAGGAGACAGAGACTGGAGGAGACTGAGAGAGACTGAGAGACTGAGAGACTGAGAGAGAGACTGGGAGAGACTGAGAGAGACTGAGAGAGACTGAGACTGAGAGAGACTGGGAGAGACTGGGAGAGACTGAGAGAGACTGGGAGAGACTGAGAGAGACTGAGAGAGACAGAGTCGTCACAAACTGTACAGGGACTCACTGTTATGAACGACCCAACTGTGTAACTGCCTGTGTGTGTGTGTGTGTGTCTGAGTTAAGATGATGACATTTAAGTAAGTGCACATGCTGATGTATGTATGACATATCAGTCAACCTGTTAAAATAAAAGTTAGGATTCTTTTAACAGAATGTGAAACTTTCATTAATATAGCTCCTTACTAAAAAAAGCAATTAATGGGCAATTAATAATTATTATACTGTTTTAATGACCTTGTGTTGTGAGCAGCTCAGTAGCTGGTAAAAAGCTATTTGGTAAATGTCACACCTTACCTGCCATTGGCACGTTAACTAACCCTCAGTTTTATACCCTGGTGGCTCAGTTATAAAAGTTCTTTATTGTCTCTGTTATTATTTTTAACAATAAAAATCAAAGTGTTTTAAATTTAAGAGTTGGTGGTCCAAGTGGATCAGACATATGAGACCACGGAGACCTGAACTGCTTTAAATACCTCTATTACAAGGCTTGAAGTACCAGTCCATTAATCTTGATGGAAAAATGAGTAAATGTGACTTCTTTTGTTCAAATGTTCTTATTTAAAACATTGTAAAATGAAAGGGGGAGTAATAGCTTGGTTGATATGTTAACACAATTGTCCAAATACATGTTTTTGCTCTGCTCTGTATGAGTGTAATGGCGCTGAAATGACTTAGTATGTTTCTCCCTGATAAAAATAAAATTTAAAAAAAAAAAAAAAAAATCAAAGTGTTTTAGCCTAGTGTGACACCAAGACTTAAACTGTTGTGGTGGTTGTGTGAGATTTGTCTCTTTATGTTTGTTCACAGGAAATGCAGAAAGTTCTGAATACAAGTCGACCACCGAGGACTACGACGATGTGACACCGACCCCAGACTACGACTACACAGCCACGTTTGATTATTACTTTGGTGAGACTGAGAGAGACTGAGAGACTGAGAGACTGAGAGAGACTGAGAGAGACTGAGAGAGACTGAGAGAGACTGAGAGACTGAGAGACTGAGAGAGACTGAGAGAGACTGAGAGAGAGAGAGAGACTGAGAGACTGAGAGAGACAGAGAGACTGAGAGACTGAGAGAGACAGAGAGACTGAGAGACTGAGAGAGACAGAGAGACTGAGAGACTGAGAGAGACAGAGAGACTGAGAGACTGAGAGACTGAGAGAGACTGAGAGAGACTGAGAGAGACTGAGAGACTGAGAGAGACTGGGAGAGACTGAGAGACTGAGAGAGACTGAGAGACTGAGAGAGACTGAGAGGGACAGAGAGACTGAGAGAGAATGAAAGAGACTGAGAGAGACAGAGAGACTGAGAGACTGAGAGAGACTGAGAGACTGAGAGAGACTGAGAGGGACAGAGAGACTGAGAGAGACTGAGAGAGACTGAGAGAGACTGAGAGACTGAGAGAGACTGGGAGAGACTGAGAGACTGAGAGAGACTGAGAGACTGAGAGAGACTGAGAGGGACAGAGAGACTGAGAGAGAATGAAAGAGACTGAGAGAGACAGAGAGACTGAGAGACTGAGAGAGACTGAGAGACTGAGAGAGACTGAGAGACTGAGAGAGACTGAGAGACTGAGAGAGACAGAGAGACTGAGAGAGAATGAGAGAGACTGAGAGACTGAGAGAGACTGGGAGAGACTGAGAGAGACTGTTAGACTGAGAGAGACTGAGAGAGACTGAGAGAGACAGAGAGAGACTGAGAGAGACTGAGAGACTGAGAGAGACTGAGAGACTGAGAGAGACTGAGAGAGACTGAGTGATTATAGTAAATCAGGATCATCATATATATATTTGTGTTTCTGTCTCCATAGTGACCGGTCTCTTTCACGACCCTGAACCCTCCAGCAAGGTGAGACAGCTTCCTGCTAACTGTAGATGTTTAAGTACAGCAGAGTAACGTTGGCCTCATGGTGGCGCTACAGGAACATTAAAGTGAGCATTAATTCTGAGTCTCTAAAACACAGGAAGTTCAGAAAGGATCAAAAACTAAACTAACTTCCTGCGTTAATTCTGTTAGACGTAAACATCACCTTATAAATCATATACTGTAAAACTTCACCCTCAAAACTTTATTTAAATCAGCTGTTCTGTTCAGTGTCATAAAGTTTTATAGATTCAATGATTTCATTGTTTCAACTTAAAACGTTAAATCAGCCTCAGTGTCACTGACCTCTGACCTGTGTGTGCCCCCCCCCCCAGGCCTCACGGATTGGTCCGGTGAGCCCGGTGCTCCTGCTGGGATTGGCTGTCCATCAGATCTGGAACTGACAGGAGGCGGAGCCAAAGACCAGCTACCTGCAGACAGGTGAGAGCCAGAAGAGTCAATCCTTCAAACCTGCAGGTCACATTAAAGGTCAGAGGTCAGTTTTAGACAGAAACTATTCAAACCTGAATATAATGATATATATATAATATAATAATATGGTAATATAATATAATAATATAATAATATGATAATATGATATAAAAATAATATTATTTTTATATTATATTATTATATTAATATAATATGATAATATAATAATATAATATAAAAATATAAATATTTGTATATTTTTATATCATATTATTATATAATTATATTATTGACATGATAATATAATAATAAAATAATAAATAATAAAAATATATATAAAATAATAATATAATAATATAATTGAGTTGAAATATTAAACTGGACTTTACCTGGAATATTATATTATTTATATTTTTTATTTTCACTTTAATAGAAAAAACAAAACAAATGTTTAAATTGGAAAATAAAAAAGAATAAAAAGTGAAACTGTGACCTTTGACCTTCAGCCGTCACATGACCGCAGCTCTCTGCACCGTTTTCCTGATATTAATCAATAAATATTATTAATGATATATTTCTATACGTTAACTACTGTGCTGTATTGATCTTTAGATGATCAATTGTAGTTTATGTTATCAATAATATTATTGATCCCTTACTGCCCCCCCCCCTCTTTCCAGGTCAGTGACCTCTGACCTTTGATCAGATGATGACCCAGAGGACCAACCATCAGCTGCTGATCAATAACCAGCTGATTAATACCCAATCAATAACTGATCATCACTGTAACCATGACGACGTGTTAACCCCTCACCTCTTTTTTATTTTGTAATAAATGATTTCACAGAAACTATTGATCCCTGTGTGATTGATCACTGATCAATAATTAATAATATCAGGTTATTGAACGACGACGATGACTCTTTAAAGATTCAGTTACAACATTTAATCAGCAGCTCAGTGAAAGTTCAATACAGTTATCAGTTTGTGTCATCCTCATCATCCTCATCATCATCATCATCCTCATCTTCATCATCCTCATCTTCATCTTCCTCATCATCATCTTCCTCATCATCATCATCCTCATCTTCCTCATCTTCATCTTCATCATCTTCCTCATCATCATCTTCATCCTCTTCGTCATCATCATCCTCTTCACTCAGCCTGCAGATCTCTCAGATGTTTGATTAACTCAGCAGATCTGACTGATCAATAAATGTGATTAAAGCTTGATTGATGTGTCAGAGACGACTAAACATCATGTTTTACATCACACATGAAAATATAACTATGATGATGTAATGTCTTTAACCCTCCTGTTGTCCTCGAGGGAAGGAAGGAAGGGAGGAAGGAAAGGAAGGAAGGAAAGGAAGGAAGGGAGGAAGGAAGGGATGGAGGAAAGAAAGGAAGGAAGGAAAGGAGGGAGGAAGGAAGGGAGGAAAGGAAAGAAGGAAGGGATGGAGGAAAGGAGGGAGGAAGGGAGGAAAGGAAAGGAAGGAAGGAAGGAAAGGAGGGAGGAAGGAAAGGAAGGAAGGAAGGAAGGGAGGAAAGGAAAGAAGGAAGGGATGGAGGAAAGGAAGGAAGGAAAGGAGGGAGGGAGGAAGGAAGGGAGGAAGGAAAGGAGGGAGGGAGGAAGGAAGGGAGGAAGGAAAGGAAGGAAGGAAGGAAAGGAGGGAGGAAAGGAGGGAGGAAGGAAGGGAGGAAAGGAAAGAAGGAAGGGATGGAGGAAAGGAAGGAAGGAAAGGAGGGAGGGAGGAAGGAAGGGAGGAAGGAAAGGAAGGAAGGAAGGAAAGGAGGGAGGAAGGAAGGGAGGAAAGGAAAGAAGGAAGGGATGGAGGAAAGGAAGGAAGGAAAGGAGGGAGGGAGGAAGGAAGGAAGGGAGGAAGGAAAGGAAGGAAGGAAGGAAAGGAGGGAGGAAGGAAGGGATGGAGGAAAGAAAGGAAGGAAGGAAAGGAGGGAGGAAGGAAGGGAGGAAAGGAAAGAAGGAAGGGATGGAGGAAAGAAGGGAGGAGGGAAAGGAGGGAGGAAGGAAGGGAGGAAAGGAAAGAAGGAAGGGATGGAGGAAAGAAGGAAGGAGGGAGGAAAGAAGTTAGGGAGGAAGGAAGGAGGGAGGAAGGAAAGAAGGAAGGGATGGAGGAAAGAAGGACGGAGGAAAGAAGGAAGGAGGGAGGAAAGAAGGAAGGGAGGAAGGAAGGAAGGAGGGAGGAAGGAAAGAAAGAAGGGAGGAAAGAAGGAAGGAGGGAGGAAAGAAGAGAGGGAGGAAAGAAGAGAGGAAGGAAGATGGAAGGAAAGGATGGATGAAGGAAGGAAGGAAGGAAGGAAGGAAGAAGGAAAGAAGAGAGGGAGGAAGAAGGAAGGAAGAAGGAAGGAAGGAAGAAGGAAGGAAGAAGGAAAGAAGAGAGGGAGGAAGAAGGAAGGAAAGGATGGATGAAGGAAGGAAGGAAGTAAGGAGGGAAGGAAGGAAAGGATGGAGGAAAGAAGGACGGAGGAAAGAAGGAAGGAGGGAGGAAAGAAGGAAGGGAGGAAGGAAGGAGGGAGGAAGGAAAGAAGAGAGGGAGGAAAGAATAGAGGGAGGAAGAAGGAAGTAAAGGATGGATGAAGGAAGGAAGGAAGGAAGAAGGAAAGAAGAGAGGGAGGAAGAAGGACGGAAGAAGGAAGGAAGGAAGGAAGGAAGGAAGAAGGAAAGAAGAGAGGGAGGAAGAAGGAAGAAGGAAGAAGGAAGGAAGGAAGAAGGAAGGAAGAAGGAAAGAAGAGAGGGAGGAAGAAGGAAGGAAAGGATGGATGAAGGAAGGAAGTAAGGAGGGAAGGAAGGAAAGGAAAGAAGGAAGGGATGGAGGAAGGAAGGGATGGAGGAAGGAAGGAGGGAGGAAAGAAGGAAGGGAGGAAGGAAGGGAGGAAGGAAGGAAAGGAGGGAGGAAGGAAGGGAGGAAAGGAAAGAAGGAAGGGATGGAGGAAAGAAGGACGGAGGAAAGAAGGAAGGAGGGAGGAAAGAAGGAAGGGAGGAAGGAAGGAAAGAAGGAAGGGAGGAAAGAAGAGAGGGAGGAAGAAGGAAGGAAAGGATGGATGAAGGAAGGAAGGAAGAAGGAAAGAAGAGAGGGAGGAAGAAGGAAGAAGGAAGGAAGGAAGAAGGAAGGAAGAAGGAAAGAAGAGAGGGAGGAAGAAGGAAGGAAAGGATGGATGAAGGAAGGAAGGAAGTAAGGAGGGAAGGAAGGAAAGGAGCGAGGAAGGAAGGGAGGAAAGGAAAGAAGGAAGGGATGGAGGAAGGAAGGAGGGAGGAAAGAAGGAAGGGAGGAAGGAAGGACGGAAATAAGCAAGGGAGGAAAGAGAGAGGAAGGAAAGGAAGGAAATAAGGAAGGAAAGGAAGGAAGGAAATAAGGAAGGGAGGAAAGAGAGAGGAAGGAAGGAAATAAGGAAGGAAAGGAAGGAAGGAAGGAAGGAGGGAAGGAAGGAAAGGAAGGAAGGAAATAAGGAAGGAAAGAAAGAGAAGGAGGGAGGACGACAGGAAGGGAAAATGAGCTTTATGGAGCTGTGGGGTTTATTGTAGAACCATCAGAACCATCAGAACCATCAGAACCATTAGAACCATCCGAACCATTAGAACCATCAGAACCATCAGAACCATTAGAGCCATCAGAACCATCAGAACCATCAGAACCATTAGAGCCATCAGAACCATCAGAACCATTAGAGCCATCAGAACCATCAGAACCATTAGAGCCATTAGAACCATCAGAACCATTAGAACCATCAGAACCATCAGAACCATTAGAGCCATCAGAACCATCAGAACCATTAGAACCATCAGAACCACTAGAACCATCAGAACCATCAGAACCATTAGAACCATCAGTCTTCACTGCTACATCATAACATCCTCATAACTACTATCTTATTAAATCTATTAACTATTCATTTACCTAAAACACTTTAATAGATACGGAGATAATCGGACCCAGAACAGCCTCAATGGACAAACATCTGGAGCACAAATACTAAATATAACATTTCATATATTTATATTTTTGTGCATTTTTGGCCACTTTAGGAAAAGTCAGAACATTTCAGAATAAAAGAACATCTGTGGTGTTTTTACAGCTGTTGCATATTAAACAGGAAGTAAGTTGTAAAGTTGTTTTTAGTCCACTGAGTTTAAAATATTACGATTTATAATGTTTGAAGTCATTAGTGATGTTTTAGGTTGTAATAATATATATTTAATAGAATATGTAAACAGTGAGGATGATGCTGATTGGATGGAAGTCACACCTGTTAACACCTGTTCACACCTGTTCACACCTGTTAACACCTGTTAACACCTGCTCACACCTGTTAACACCTGTTCACACCTGCTCACACCTGTTAACACCTGTTCACACCTGCTCACACCTGTTAACACCTGCTCACACCTGTTCACACCTGCTCACACCTGTTAACACCTGCTCACACCTGTTCATACCTGTTAACACCTGCTCACACCTGTTAACACCTGTTCACACCTGCTCACACCTGTTCACACCTGTTAACACCTGCTCACACCTGTTCACACCTGCTCACACCTGTTAACACCTGTTCACACCTGTTCACACCTGTTAACACCTGCTCACACCTGTTCACACCTGTTCACACCTGTTCATACCTGTTAACACCTGTTCACACCTGTTCACACCTGTTCACACCTGTTCATACCTGTTAACACCTGTTAACACCTGTTCACACCTGTTCACACCTGTTAACACCTGTTCACACCTGTTCACACCTGTTCACACCTGTTCACACCTGTTCACACCTGTTCACACCTGTTCACACCTGTTCACACCTGTTCACACCTGTTCACACCTGTTAACACCTGTTAACACCTGTTCACACCTGTTCACACCTGTTCACACCTGTTCACACCTGTTAACACCTGTTCACACCTGTTCACACCTGTTCACACCTGTTAACACCTGTTCATACCTGTTAACACCTGTTCACACCTGTTCACACCTGTTCACACCTGTTCACACCTGTTAACACCTGCTCACACCTGTTAACACCTGTTCACACCTGCTCACACCTGTTAACACCTGTTTACACCTGTTAACACCTGTTAACACCTGTTAACACCTGTTCACACCTGTTCACACCTGTTAACACCTGTTCACACCTGTTCATACCTGTTAACACCTGTTCACACCTGTTCACACCTGTTAACACCTGTTCACACCTGTTAACACCTGTTAACACCTGTTAACACCTGTTCACACCTGTTAACACCTGTTCACACCTGTTCATACCTGTTAACACCTGTTCACACCTGTTCACACCTGTTCACACCTGTTCACACCTGTTCACACCTGTTAACACCTGTTCATACCTGTTAACACCTGCTCACACCTGCTCACACCTGCAGAAACGTTTTGGAGCATTTAGTAAAAACATTTTTCATCTTCACTAAACTTCATATTCAGATGATGAGTTTAGTCAGCAAAGTTTTGGGTGATTTGTGAATATAATGAAGTTAAACTGAAGGTTTATAATAATGCAGGCAGCCTGCCTACAGGGGGCGCTGTGATAGAAACAGCTCTGCAGCACCACCCTGTGGCCGCCGGTGGCACTGCACCTTCATTCACTGCTGTCTAACTTAACTTATCTATAAATACATTATTCCCTTGAATTAGCTGTTTTACTGTTATACCTTAAATAGTAATAATAATAATTAATACTCAAGTAACTAACTAACCAGTCAATAATACTCACTTCTCTTTCTCAGGTCCACAGAATAACGCTCAGGATATTTTCTTCCTGAAAGATAAAGAAATAATTCCAATAGATTGTTTTTGACAATGAAATGAACAAGAATTGCAAACAATAACTTTACTGAAGTAATGTAAGTTGGTGTTTGGGTCAATGACGTATAAGGATTTACAACAACTCAATGTTAGAATAATAAAACCAGCATATCTAAAGCAGTAGTTGTTGTTTACCTGAAGGTTCATATTATACATTATAAATTAAGTGATTTTAGTGGTTTTAAGATTAATTGGCCTTAAAAACAGTCATGTGGTGCGACCATGATTCATCTAGAAATATCTTATATAAATAAAAGATCATTTACAAACATAAAAAAAGCAAATACTTTGTTTCAAACACTTTATATTACTGAAAACTAGTAAAAAAAAGATGTGAAGCGTGTTAAGTTAATTAATGTATTTCTAGATGAATCATGGTCGCACCACATGACTGTTTTTAAGGCCAATTAATCTTAAAACCACTAAAATCATTTTCACATTATAATATGAACCTTCAGGTAAACAACAACTACTGCTTTAGATATGTTGGTTTTATTATTCTAACAACATTGACCCATGTACCTACTGCTGCTAACATCACATGATAACAGCTAAAAACAACCATTTATAACCTTAGTTCATTGAGCTATTTCCGCTGCTCGTGAGCTAACGTTAGCTCATCAATACAGGCAACAGTTAACATTAGCATTTAACATTAGCTTCAACGTTACATTACACAAGTAACGTTACTCCTCTCATAGTATTTGCTGATTGTATACATGTAAGCGATCAGCTGTGTCACTTTAACACTTGGCTGTAAACTTTACCCTGAATTGTGGAGCTAACTTGGTTTTCCCTCCTTTTCCCGGTCAGGTTGCCAGTGTTTGGGTAGCGCGTGCACAATGCCCTCGCGACCTCCCTCTCTCGCGCCATGGCTTTGCTTCATGCCCACATAAGTAGAATCCGTGTTTTTTTTTACCCGGCATGCACCTGTAATTGATGATGGCGCTGCTCAGATCCGATACTATTGGCCTCCGGGTGACGTCACGGATGTCCACGCCCTGAACACGTTTCTCACCTGCTTATTTTCACACATTCATGCAGATTCACTTCCTGTCCTCTTCTTCTTCTCTTTAACATTAAAGTGTTTCCTGTTGAACAGCTGATGACATCACAGTCAGCTGATACTGAAACATGATTGGCTCCTAGCTATGATGTCATAAATCCTGCAGGTGCACGTTGTTAAAGATCGATATTCTGTGTATTTATATTTATATGTATTTATATTGTGAGGCTCAGCTTATTTATATCATAGTGTCACTTTCTGAAATACTCTGATAACACTCTCATAATACTCTGATAATACTCATAATACTCTGATAATACTCATAATACTCTGATAATACTCTGATAATACTCATAATACTCTGATAATACTCTGATAATACTCTGATAATACTGATAATACTCATAATACTCTGATAATACTCTGATAATACTGATAATACTCATAATACTCATAATACTCTGATAATACTCATAATACTCTGATAATACTCTGATAATACTCATAATACTCTGATAATACTCTGAAATACTCTGATAATACTCTGATAATACTCATAATACTCTGATAATACTCTTATAATACTCTGATAATACTCTGATAATACTCATAATACTCTGATAATACTCTGATAATACTCATAATACTCTGATAATACTCATAGTACTCTGATAATACTCTGATAATACTCTGATAATACTCATAATACTCTGATAATACTCTGATAATACTCTGATAACACTCTGATAATACTCTGATAATACTCATAATACTCTGATAATACTCTTATAATACTCTGATAATACTCTGATAATACTCTGAAATACTCTGATAATACTCTGATAATACTCATAATACTCTGATAATACTCTTATAATACTCTGATAATACTCTGATAATACTCATAATACTCTGATAATACTCTGATAATACTCATAATACTCTGATAATACTCATAGTACTCTGATAATACTCTGATAATACTCTGATAATACTCATAATACTCTGATAATACTCATAATACTCTGATAATACTCTGATAATACTCTGATAATACTCATAATACTCATAATACTCTGATAATACTCATAATACTCTGATAATACTGATAATACTCATAATACTCTGATAATACTCATAATACTCTGATAATACTCTGATAATACTCTGATAATACTCATAATACTCTGATAATACTCTGATAATACTCATAATACTCTGATAATACTCTGATAATACTCTGATAATACTCATAATACTCATAATACTCTGATAATACTCTGATAATACTCATAATACTCTGATAATACTCTGATAATACTCATAATACTCATAATACTCTGATAATACTCTGATAATACTCATAATACTGATAATACTCATAATACTCTGATAATACTCTGATAATACTCATAATACTCTGATAATACTCTGATAATACTCATAGTACTCATAATACTCTGATAATACTCATAGTACTCTGATAATACTCTGATAATACTCATAATACTCATAATACTCATAATACTCTGATAATACTCATAATACTCTGATAATACTGATAATACTCATAATACTCTGATAATACTCATAATACTCTGATAATACTCTGATAATACTCTGATAATACTCATAATACTCTGATAATACTCTGATAATACTCTGATAATACTCATAATACTCTGATAATACTCATAATACTCATAATACTCATAATACTCTGATAATACTCATAATACTCTGATAATACTGATAATACTCATAATACTCTGATAATACTCTGATAGTACTCTTAATACTCTGATAATACTCATAATACTCATAATACTCATAATACTCTGATAATACTCATAATACTCTGATAATACTGATAATACTCATAATACTCTGATAATACTCATAATACTCTGATAATACTCTGATAATACTCTGATAATACTCATAATACTCTGATAATACTCTGATAATACTCATAATACTCTGATAATACTCTGATAATACTCTGATAATACTCATAATACTCATAATACTCTGATAATACTCTGATAATACTCATAATACTCTGATAATACTCTGATAATACTCATAATACTCATAATACTCTGATAATACTCTGATAATACTCATAATACTGATAATACTCATAATACTCTGATAATACTCTGATAATACTCTGATAATACTCTGATAATACTCTGATAATACTCATAATACTCTGATAATACTCTGATAATACTCATAGTACTCATAATACTCTGATAATACTCATAGTACTCTGATAATACTCTGATAATACTCATAGTACTCATAATACTCTGATAGTACTCTGATAATACTCTGATAATACTCTGATAGTACTCTTAATACTCTGATAATACTCATAATACTCATAATACTCATAATACTCTGATAATACTCATAATACTCTGATAATACTGATAATACTCATAATACTCTGATAATACTCATAATACTCTGATAATACTCTGATAATACTCTGATAATACTCATAATACTCTGATAATACTCTGATAATACTCATAATACTCTGATAATACTCTGATAATACTCTGATAATACTCATAATACTCATAATACTCTGATAATACTCTGATAATACTCATAATACTCTGATAATACTCTGATAATACTCTGAAATACTCTGATAATACTCTGATAATACTCATAATACTCTGATAATACTCTGATAATACTCTGATAATACTCTGATAATACTCATAGTACTCTGATAATACTCTGATAATACTCTGATAATACTCATAATACTCTGATAATACTCATAATACTCTGATAATACTCTGATAATACTCTGATAATACTCTGATAATACTGATAATACTCTGATAATACTGATAATACTCATAATACTCATAATACTCTGATAATACTCATAATACTCTGATAATACTGATAATACTCATAATACTCTGATAATACTCATAATACTCATAATACTCTGATAATACTCTGATAATACTCTGATAATACTCATAATACTCTGATAATACTCTGATAATACTCTGATAATACTCATAATACTCTGATAATACTCTGATAATACTCTGATAATACTCTGATAATACTCTGATAATACTCATAATACTCATAATACTCATAATACTCATAATACTCTGATAATACTCTGATAATACTCATAATACTCATAATACTCATAATACTCATAATACTCTGATAATACTCTGATAATACTCATAATACTCATAATACTCTGATAATACTCTGATAATACTCATAATACTGATAATACTCTGATAATACTCTGATAATACTCATAATACTCTGATAATACTCATAATACTCTGATAATACTCTGATAATACTCTGATAATACTCTGATAATACTCTGATAATACTCATAATACTCTGATAATACTCTGATAATACTCTGATAATACTCATAATACTCTGATAATACTCTGATAATACTCTGATGATACTCATAATACTCTGATAATACTCTGATGTAATATGATGATGATGTAATGTTATTCCAGTCACAGCTGTTTATGTTTTCATGGTATGTGAGGTAATGGGACGTGTTCTCCTCTCGTCTCCTTCCTCACATTTTAACCTCATGTTTCAGCTGGTTCAGACGTTGGTCCTGCACATATAAACTCTATTTTATTATTAATACTTTATGAATCATAACTCTGGTTTCATGTTGGATCAAAATGTAGAAACTAGTTCAATGAGTCACTTCCTGGATGACGTTTGATTTGATGTAACTTTATGTTTAATTAATGATTAATTATTACTAATGAAGAATAAAACCTGCTGCTGTTATATATTTATTATGAATGAGAACAAACATGTGAGCAGTAACACTGAGCGCCGCCTCGGCCACAGGAACACTCAGTTCTCTAAGTTCCAACACACAGAGAGGTCAGTAAACACATCAGCAACACAACGAGAACTTAAACGCCTCATGAAACGGTTTAAATTAAAAGTACTCAGAGTGACTCCCCCCCCCCCCCCCGCCCCTCAGTACAGCCCCCCCCCAGGGTTAGACCCCCCCCTCCCCTCCCTCAGTACAGCGTCCCCCCGCCCCCCCCCAGGGTTAGACCCCCCCCCGCCTCCCCCCCTCAGTACAGCCCCCCCCCCGCCCCCCCCAGGGTTAGACCCCCCCCCGCCTCCCCCCCTCAGTACAGCGTCCCCTCCGCCCCCCCCAGGGTTAGACCCCCCCCTCCCCTCAGTACAGCAGCACCCCCCCCGCCCTCAGTACAGCGTCCCCCCGCCCCCCCCAGGGTTAAACCCCCCCCCTCCCCTCAGTACAGCAGCACCCCCCCCCAGGGTTAGACCCCCCCTCCGCCTCCCGCCCCTCAGTACAGCGTCCCCCCCCCCCCTCAGTACAGCAGTGTGTCCCCCCCCCCCCCTCAGTACAGCGTCCCCCCCCCCCCCTCAGTACAGCAGTGTGTCTTCCCCCCCCCCCCCTCAGTACAGCACCCCCCCCCCTCAGTACAGCGCCTCCCCCGGCATCGACATGTACTCGTCCAGCTCCGCGTCCAGCCGGGTCCTGGACTGAGACATGTAGTCCTCCAGCTGCTGGTCCAGTCTCCTCCTGGACCGGGACCAGTACTCATCCAGCTCCGCGTCCAGCTGCTTCCTGGTCGGCACCTTCTCCTTCCTGCTCAGACCCCGCCCCCTGCAGGCAGAGACCCCCCCCCCCCTTCAGGTTCACACGTCCTGAAGGAGGAACAGGAAGACAACATGAGGTCCAAACATGTCTGACCGTGAGACGATGTACAGAACCCTCTGAGAGGAAGCAGTGGTAACCCAACAGTAGTGTGTAGTTGTGTATATTATGTATGTGTGTATGTGTGTATTGCAGTGTGTATATTGTGTATATTGTGTATGTGTGTATTGCAGTGTGTAGTTGTGTCCATTGTGTGTTTGTGTGTATTGCAGTGTGTAGTTGTGTATATTGTGTGTATGTGTGTATTGCAGTGTGTAGTTGTGTATATTGTGTGTATATTGTGTATGTGTGTATTGCAGTGTGTAGTTGTGTCCATTGTGTGTATTGCAGTGTGTAGTTGTGTATATTGTGTATATTGTGTGTATATTGTGTGTATATTGTTTATATTGTGTGTAGTTGTGTATGTGTGTATATGTGTATATTGTGTATATTGTGTGTGTGTGTGTGTATATTGTGTGTGTGTGTATATTGTGTATATTGTGTGTGTGTGTGTGTATATTGTGTGTGTGTGTATATTGTGTATATTGTGTGTGTGTATATTGTGTATATTGTGTGTGTGTATATTGTGTATATTGTGTGTAGTTGTGTATGTGTGTATATTGTGTGTAGTTGTGTATATTGTGTATATTGTGTGTGTGTGTATATTGTGTATATTGTGTGTGTATATTGTGTGTAGTTGTGTATGTGTGTATATTGTGTATATTGTGTGTAGTTGTGTATATTGTGTATATTGTGTGTGTGTGTGTATATTGTGTATATTGTGTGTGTGTATATTGTGTGTAGTTGTGTATATTGTGTGTGTGTGTGTAGTTGTGTATATTGTGTATATTGTGTGTAGTTGTGTATATTGTGTGTGTGTATATTGTGTGTAGTTGTGTATATTGTGTATATTGTGTGTGTGTGTATATTGTGTGTGTGTGTATATTGTGTGTAGTTGTGTATATTGTGTGTGTGTGTATATTGTGTGTGTGTGTGTGTATATTGTGTGTGTGTATATTGTGTGTAGTTGTGTATATTGTGTGTGTGTGTGTATATTGTGTGTGTGTGTATATTGTGTATATTGTGTGTGTGTATATTGTGTGTGTGTGTCTATATTGTGTGTGTGTGTATATTGTGTATATTGTGTGTGTATATTGTTTATATTGTGTGTAGTTGTGTGTATGCGTGTAGTTGTGTGTATATTGTGTATGTGTGTATATTGTGTGTAGTTGTGTGTATATTGTGTGTGTGTATATTGTGTGTAGTTGTGTATATTGTGTGTGTGTGTGTGTATTGTGTGTAGTTGTGTATATTGTGTGTGTGTGTATATTGTGTGTAGTTGTGTATATTGTGTGTGTGTGTATTGTGTGTAGTTGTGTATATTGTGTGTGTGTGTGTGTATATTGTGTGTGTGTGTATTGTGTGTAGTTGTGTATATTGTGTGTGTGTGTAGTCAGACTGACCTGCAGTCAGTTTCCTGCCGGTTCTTCTCTTCAGTCGGCGCCGCTGACTCAGTCCACTCAGCAGGTGACCTCGTCCTGCAGGTAATGTGACATCATCATCATCAGATTACTAACAGTCATCAATCACTGAGTGTATTGATTGATGATCAGTGTTTGGGCTGGTTGCCATGGTACTGACTCTTGTGGGCGGAGCTGAAGCCTCCTCTCCACCGGTACTTCTTCCTGAAGCTCCACAAGCTGCAGCGAGCTGCCGGTCTGAGAGTCATGTGACGCCAGCCGAGCCGAGTCCAGACGCTGCTCCGAGCCCCGCGCCGCTTCACCTGCCCGTCAATCATCAATCATCAATAATCAATAATCAATACAGCTCCAGTCTAATGTCGTTATAACAGAGATTAATCAGCATCAACTAATCAATTAATCATTTTGAGTCATTAAAATGTGTCTATGTGTGTGTATTGTGTGTATGGTGTGTGTGTATTGTGTGTATATGTGTGTGTATTATGTGTGTATTGTGTGTATTGTGTGTATTGTGTGTGTATTGTGTGTATTGTGTGTGTATTGTGTGTATTGTGTGTATTGTGTGTGTGTATTGTGTGTATTGTGTGTGTGTGTATTGTGTGTATTGTGTGTGTATTGTGTGTATGGTGTGTGTGTATTGTGTGTATTGTGTGTGTGTACTGTGTGTATTGTGTGTGTATTGTGTGTGTATTGTGTGTATGGTGTGTGTGTATTGTGTGTATATGTGTGTGTATTATGTGTGTATTGTGTGTATTGTGTGTATTGTGTGTGTATTGTGTGTATTGTGTGTGTATTGTGTGTATTGTGTGTATTGTGTGTGTGTGTATTGTGTGTATTGTGTGTGTGTGTATTGTGTGTAATGTGTGTGTATTGTGTGTATGGTGTGTGTGTATTGTGTGTATATGTGTGTGTATTATGTGTGTATTGTGTGTATATGTGTGTGTATTGTGTGTATTGTGTGTATTGTGTGTATTGTGTGTATTGTGTGTATTGTGTGTATTGTGTGTGTATTGTGTGTATTGTGTGTATTGTGTGTATTGTGTGTATTGTGTGTATTGTGTGTGTGTATTGTGTGTGTATTGTGTGTATTGTGTGTATTGTGTGTATTGTGTGTGTGACCTGCAGGGCGAGTGCAGACGGCATCGGTCTCTTCACCAGCAGCACCACTGATGATGATGATGATGAAGAGTTGGACTTCATGCTGGACTGAGACAGCAGAGAGAAGCTGCAGGGGTCAGGGGTCAGGGGTCAGAGGTCAGAGTTTAACTCTCTGCTGAAAACTCAGAAACAATAAAAACATGATAGAAATATATCTGATCAAACTCCTTTTAAATCTTTTTTTACTTTTACTTGAGATATAAATGATGCTATTGATACTTCCTGTGTTTCTACTTCCTGTGTTTCTACTTCCTGTGTTTCTACTTCCTGTGTTTCTACTTCCTGTGATACGATGTACAACATAAAGCTTCTTACCGGTCATTGAGGGTCACTGCAGAGTTCCCTCTGAGCAGCAAACTGTCTGGTTTAGAGTCCATCAGATGCTTTAATGTCTCCGACTCCTGCAAACACACAGCTGGCATCAATGAGCTCCACCTGAGCTCCACCTGAGCTCCACCTGAGCTCCACCTGCCACTGATTACCACAGAAACACCTGAGCTCCACCTGTCACAGGAACACCTGAGCTCCACCTGCCACAGAAACACCTGAGCTCCACCTGCCACATGAACACCTGAGCTCCACCTGAGCTCCACCTGAGCTCCACCTGAGCTCCACCTGAGCTCCACCTGCCACATGAACACCTGAGCTCCACCTGCCACATGAACACCTGAGCTCCACCTGAGCTCCACCTGAGCTCCACCTGAGCTCCACCTGAGCTTCACCTGCCACAGAAACACCTGAGCTCCACCTGCCACATGAACACCTGAGCTCCACCTGCCACATGAACACCTGAGCTCCACCTGAGCTCGACCTGAGCTCCACCTGCCACATGAACACCTGAGCTCCACCTGAGCTCCACCTGAGCTCCACCTGCCACATGAACACCTGAGCTCCACCTGAGCTCCACCTGCCACTGATTACAACAGAAACACCTGAGCTCCACCTGTCACAGGAACACCTGAGCTCCACCTGCCACAGAAACACCTGAGCTCCACCTGAGCTCCACCTGAGCTCCACCTGAGCTCCACCTGCCACATGAACACCTGAGCTCCACCTGCCACATGAACACCTGAGCTCCACCTGAGCTCCACCTGAGCTCCACCTGAGCTCCACCTGCCACACGAACACCTGAGCTCCACCTGTCACATGAACACCTGAGCTTCACCTGCCACAGAAACACCTGAGCTCCACCTGCCACATGAACACCTGAGCTCCACCTGCCACATGAACACATGAGCTCCACCTGCCACATGAACACCTAAGATACACCTGAGCTCCACCTGAGCTCCACCTGAGCTCCACCTGCCACATGAACACCTGAGCTCCACCTGAGCTCCACCTGCCACATGAACACCTGAGCTCCACCTGAGCTCCACCTGCCACTGATTACCACAGAAACACCTGAGCTCCACCTGTCACAGGAACACCTGAGCTCCACCTGCCACAGAAACACCTGAGCTCCACCTGAGCTCCACCTGAGCTCCACCTGAGCTCCACCTGAGCTCCACCTGCCACATGAACACCTGAGCTCCACCTGCCACATGAACACCTGAGCTCCACCTGAGCTCCACCTGAGCTCCACCTGCCACACGAACACCTGAGCTTCACCTGCCACAGAAACACCTGAGCTCCACCTGAGCTCCACCTGAGCTCCACCTGCCACATGAACACCTGAGCTCCACCTGCCACATGAACACCAAAGCTCCACCTGAGCTCCACCTGAGCTCCACCTGAGCTCCACCTGAGCTCCACCTGAGCTCCACCTGCCACATGAACACCTGAGCTCCACCTGCCACATGAACACCTGAGCTCCACCTGAGCTCCACCTGCCACTGATTACCACAGAAACACCTGAGCTCCACCTGTCACAGGAACACCTGAGCTCCTCCTGCCACAGGAACACCTGAGCTCCAACTGAGCTCCACCTGCCACAGAAACACCTGAGCTCCACCTGAGCTCCAACTGCCACATGAACACCTGAGCTCCACCTGAGCTCCACCTGAGCTCCACCTGCCACAGAAACACCTGAGCTCCACCTGCCACATGAACACCTGACCCCCACCTGCCACATGAACACCTGAGCTCCACCTGCCACATGAACACCTGAACTCCACCTGCCACAGAAACACCTGAACTCCACCTGCCACATGAACACCTGAGCTCCACCTGCCACATGAACACCTGAGCTCCACCTGCCACATGAACACCTGAACTCCACCTGCCACAGAAACACCCGAGCTCCACCTGCCACATGAACACCTGAACTCCACCTGCCACATGAACACCTGAGCTCCACCCGCCACATGAACACCTGAGCTCCACCTGCCACATGAACACCTGGGCTCCACCTGCCACATGAACATCTGAGCTCCACCTGCCACATATACACCTGAGCTCCACCTGCCAAAGAAACACCTGAGCTCCACCTGCCACAGGAACACCTGAGCTCCACCTGCCACAGAAACACCTGAGCTCCACCTGCCACAGAAACACCTGAACTCCACCTGCCACAGAAACACCTGAACTCCTCCTGCCAAATGAACACCTGAGCTTCACCTGAGCTCCACCTGAGCTCCACCTGCCACATGAACACCTGAGCTTCACCTGCCACAGAAACACCTGAGCTCCACCTGCCACATGAACACCTGAACTCCACCTGCCACAGAAACACCTGAGCTCCACCTGCCTCATGAACACCTGAGCTCCACCTGCCACAGAAACACCTGAACTCCTCCTGCCACATGAACACCTGAACTCCTCCTGCCACATGAACACCTGAGCTCCACCTGCCACATGAACACCTGAGCTCCACCTGCCACATGAACACCTGAGCTCCACCTGCCACATGAACACCTGGGCTCCACCTGCCACATGAACATCTGAGCTCCACCTGCCACAGAAACACCTGAGCTCCACCTGAGCTCCACCTGAGCTCCACCTGCCACATGAACACCTGAGCTCCACCTGCCACAGAAACACCTGAGCTCCACCTACCACATGAGCACCTGAGCTCCACCTGCCACATGAACATCTGAGCTCCACCTGTCACATGAACACCTGAACTCCACCTGCCACAGAAACACCTGAGCTCCACCTGCCTCATGAACACCTGAACTCCACCTGCCACAGAAACACCTGAACTCCACCTGCCACATGAACACCTGAGCTCCACCTGCCACAGGAACACCTGAACTCCACCTGCCACATGAACACCTGAGCTCCAGCTGCCACAGAAACACCTGAACTCCACCTGCCACATGAATACCTGAGCTCCACCTGCCACAGAAACACCTGAGCTCCACCTGCCTCATGAACACCTGAACTCCACCTGCCACAGAAACACCTGAGCTCCACCTGCCACAGAAACACCTGAACTCCACCTGCCACAGAAACACCTGAACTCCACCTGCCACATGAACACCTGAGCTCCACCTGCCACAGAAACACCTGAACTCCACCTGCCACATGAACACCTGAGCTCCACCTGCCACAGAAACACCTGAACTCCACCTGCCACATGAACACCTGAACTCCACCTGCCACAGAAACACCTGAGCTCCACCTGCCACAGAAACACCTGAACTCCACCTGCCACAGAAACACCTGAGCTCCACCTGCCACATGAACACCTGAGCTCTACCTGCCACAGAAACACCTGAGCTCCACCTGCCACAGAAACACCTGAGCTCCACCTGCCACATGAACACCTGAGCTCCACCTGCCACATGAACACCTGAACTCCACCTGCCACATGAACACCTGAGCTCCACCTGCCACAGAAACACCTGAACTCCACCTGCCACATGAACACCTGAGCTCCACCTGCCACAGAAACACCTGAGCTCCACCTGCCACATGAACACCTGAGCTCCACCTGCCACATGAACACCTGAACTCCACCTGTCACATGAACACCTGAACTCCACCTGCCACATGAACACCTGAACTCCACCTGCCACATGAACACCTGAACTCCACCTGTCACATGAACACCTGAACTCCACCTGCCACATGAACACCTGAACTCCACCTGCCACATGAACACCTGAGATCCACCTGCCACATGAACACCTGACCTCCACCTGCCACATGAACACCTGAACTCCACCTGCCAGATGAACACCTGAACTCCACCTGCCACATGAACACCTGAGATCCACCTGCCACATGAACACCTGAGCTCCACCTGCCACATGAACACCTGAACTCCACCTGCCACATGAACACCTGAGCTTCACCTGCCACATGAACACCTGAACTCCACCTGCCACAGAAACACCTGAACTCCACCTGCCACAGAAACACCTGAGCTCCACCTGCCACAGAAACACCTGAACTCCACCTGCCACAGAAACACCTGAACTCCACCTGCCACATGAACATCTGAGCTCCACCTGCCACATGAACACCTGAGTTCCACCTGCCACATGAACACCTGAGCTCCACCTGCCACATGAACACCTGAGCTCCACCTGCCACATGAACACCTGAACTCCACCTGCCACAGAAACACCTGAACTCCACCTGCCACAGAAACACCTGAGCTCCACCTGCCACATGAACACCCGAACTCCACCTGCCACAGAAACACCTGAACTCCACCTGCCACAGAAACACCTGAGCTCCACCTGCCACATGAACACCTGAGCTCCACCTGCCACATGAACACCTGAACTCCACCTGCCACATGAACACCTGAGCTCCACCTGCCACATGAACACCTGAACTCCAACTGCCACATGAACACCTGAGCTCCACCTGCCACGAACACCTGAGCTCCACCTGCCACATGAACACCTGAACTCCACCTGCCACATGAACACCTGAACTCCAACTGCCACATGAACACCTGAGATCCACCTGCCACATGAACACCTGAGCTTCACCTGCCACATGAACACCTGAACTCCACCTGCCACAGAAACACCTGAACTCCACCTGGCTCATGAACACCTTAACTCCACCTGCCACAGAAACACCTGAACTCCACCTGCCACATGAACACCTGAGCTCCACCTGCCACAGAAACACCTGAACTCCACCTGCCACAGAAACACCTGAACTCCACCTGCCACATGAACATCTGAGCTCCACCTGCCACATGAACACCTGAGTTCCACCTGCCACATGAACACCTGAGCTCCACCTGCCACATGAACACCTGACCTCCACCTGCCACATGAACACCTGAACTCCAACTGCCACATGAACACCTGAGCTCCACCTGCCACAGAAACACCTGAACTCCACCTGCCACAGAAACACCTGAGCTCCACCTGCCACAGAAACACCTGAACTCCACCTGCCACAGAAACACCTGAGCTCCACCTGCCACATGAACACCTGAGCTCCACCTGCCACATGAACACCTGAGCTCCACCTGCCACATGAACACCTGAGCTCCACCTGAGCTCCACCTGCCACTGATTACCACAGAAACACCTGAGCTCCACCTGTCACAGGAACACCTGAGCTCCTCCTGCCACAGGAACACCTGAGCTCCAACTGAGCTCCACCTGCCACAGAAACACCTGAGCTCCACCTGAGCTCCAACTGCCACATGAACACCTGAGCTCCACCTGAGCTCCACCTGAGCTCCACCTGCCACAGAAACACCTGAGCTCCACCTGCCACATGAACACCTGACCCCCACCTGCCACATGAACACCTGAGCTCCACCTGCCACATGAACACCTGAACTCCACCTGCCACAGAAACACCTGAACTCCACCTGCCACATGAACACCTGAGCTCCACCTGCCACATGAACACCTGAGCTCCACCTGCCACATGAACACCTGAACTCCACCTGCCACAGAAACACCCGAGCTCCACCTGCCACATGAACACCTGAACTCCACCTGCCACATGAACACCTGAGCTCCACCCGCCACATGAACACCTGAGCTCCACCTGCCACATGAACACCTGGGCTCCACCTGCCACATGAACATCTGAGCTCCACCTGCCACATATACACCTGAGCTCCACCTGCCAAAGAAACACCTGAGCTCCACCTGCCACAGGAACACCTGAGCTCCACCTGCCACAGAAACACCTGAGCTCCACCTGCCACAGAAACACCTGAACTCCACCTGCCACAGAAACACCTGAACTCCTCCTGCCAAATGAACACCTGAGCTTCACCTGAGCTCCACCTGAGCTCCACCTGCCACATGAACACCTGAGCTTCACCTGCCACAGAAACACCTGAGCTCCACCTGCCACATGAACACCTGAACTCCACCTGCCACAGAAACACCTGAGCTCCACCTGCCTCATGAACACCTGAGCTCCACCTGCCACAGAAACACCTGAACTCCTCCTGCCACATGAACACCTGAACTCCTCCTGCCACATGAACACCTGAGCTCCACCTGCCACATGAACACCTGAGCTCCACCTGCCACATGAACACCTGAGCTCCACCTGCCACATGAACACCTGGGCTCCACCTGCCACATGAACATCTGAGCTCCACCTGCCACAGAAACACCTGAGCTCCACCTGAGCTCCACCTGAGCTCCACCTGCCACATGAACACCTGAGCTCCACCTGCCACAGAAACACCTGAGCTCCACCTACCACATGAGCACCTGAGCTCCACCTGCCACATGAACATCTGAGCTCCACCTGTCACATGAACACCTGAACTCCACCTGCCACAGAAACACCTGAGCTCCACCTGCCTCATGAACACCTGAACTCCACCTGCCACAGAAACACCTGAACTCCACCTGCCACATGAACACCTGAGCTCCACCTGCCACAGGAACACCTGAACTCCACCTGCCACATGAACACCTGAGCTCCAGCTGCCACAGAAACACCTGAACTCCACCTGCCACATGAATACCTGAGCTCCACCTGCCACAGAAACACCTGAGCTCCACCTGCCTCATGAACACCTGAACTCCACCTGCCACAGAAACACCTGAGCTCCACCTGCCACAGAAACACCTGAACTCCACCTGCCACAGAAACACCTGAACTCCACCTGCCACATGAACACCTGAGCTCCACCTGCCACAGAAACACCTGAACTCCACCTGCCACATGAACACCTGAGCTCCACCTGCCACAGAAACACCTGAACTCCACCTGCCACATGAACACCTGAACTCCACCTGCCACAGAAACACCTGAGCTCCACCTGCCACAGAAACACCTGAACTCCACCTGCCACAGAAACACCTGAGCTCCACCTGCCACATGAACACCTGAGCTCTACCTGCCACAGAAACACCTGAGCTCCACCTGCCACAGAAACACCTGAGCTCCACCTGCCACATGAACACCTGAGCTCCACCTGCCACATGAACACCTGAACTCCACCTGCCACATGAACACCTGAGCTCCACCTGCCACAGAAACACCTGAACTCCACCTGCCACATGAACACCTGAGCTCCACCTGCCACAGAAACACCTGAGCTCCACCTGCCACATGAACACCTGAGCTCCACCTGCCACATGAACACCTGAACTCCACCTGTCACATGAACACCTGAACTCCACCTGCCACATGAACACCTGAACTCCACCTGCCACATGAACACCTGAACTCCACCTGTCACATGAACACCTGAACTCCACCTGCCACATGAACACCTGAACTCCACCTGCCACATGAACACCTGAGATCCACCTGCCACATGAACACCTGACCTCCACCTGCCACATGAACACCTGAACTCCACCTGCCAGATGAACACCTGAACTCCACCTGCCACATGAACACCTGAGATCCACCTGCCACATGAACACCTGAGCTCCACCTGCCACATGAACACCTGAACTCCACCTGCCACATGAACACCTGAGCTTCACCTGCCACATGAACACCTGAACTCCACCTGCCACAGAAACACCTGAACTCCACCTGCCACAGAAACACCTGAGCTCCACCTGCCACAGAAACACCTGAACTCCACCTGCCACAGAAACACCTGAACTCCACCTGCCACATGAACATCTGAGCTCCACCTGCCACATGAACACCTGAGTTCCACCTGCCACATGAACACCTGAGCTCCACCTGCCACATGAACACCTGAGCTCCACCTGCCACATGAACACCTGAACTCCACCTGCCACAGAAACACCTGAACTCCACCTGCCACAGAAACACCTGAGCTCCACCTGCCACATGAACACCCGAACTCCACCTGCCACAGAAACACCTGAACTCCACCTGCCACAGAAACACCTGAGCTCCACCTGCCACATGAACACCTGAGCTCCACCTGCCACATGAACACCTGAACTCCACCTGCCACATGAACACCTGAGCTCCACCTGCCACATGAACACCTGAACTCCAACTGCCACATGAACACCTGAGCTCCACCTGCCACGAACACCTGAGCTCCACCTGCCACATGAACACCTGAACTCCACCTGCCACATGAACACCTGAACTCCAACTGCCACATGAACACCTGAGATCCACCTGCCACATGAACACCTGAGCTTCACCTGCCACATGAACACCTGAACTCCACCTGCCACAGAAACACCTGAACTCCACCTGGCTAATGAACACCTTAACTCCACCTGCCACAGAAACACCTGAACTCCACCTGCCACATGAACACCTGAGCTCCACCTGCCACAGAAACACCTGAACTCCACCTGCCACAGAAACACCTGAACTCCACCTGCCACATGAACATCTGAGCTCCACCTGCCACATGAACACCTGAGTTCCACCTGCCACATGAACACCTGAGCTCCACCTGCCACATGAACACCTGACCTCCACCTGCCACATGAACACCTGAACTCCAACTGCCACATGAACACCTGAGCTCCACCTGCCACAGAAACACCTGAACTCCACCTGCCACAGAAACACCTGAGCTCCACCTGCCACAGAAACACCTGAACTCCACCTGCCACAGAAACACCTGAGCTCCACCTGCCACATGAACACCTGAGCTCCACCTGCCACATGAACACCTGAACTCCACCTGCCTCATGAACACCTGACCTCCACCTGCCACATGAACACCTGAGCTCCACCTGCCACAGAAACACCTGAACTCCACCTGCCACAGAAACACCTGAGCTCCACCTGCCACATGAACACCTGAGCTCCACCTGCCACATGAACACCTGAGCTCCACCTGCCACATGAACACCTGAACTCCACCTGCCTCATGAACACCTGAACTCCACCTGCCACAGAAACACCTGAACTCCACCTGTCACAGAAACACCTGAACTCCACCTGAGAGAGGAACCCAGATGAGGTCCAGTTCCACTTTAACAGATTAACAGAGCTTTAATTAACCCTCAAACAGGTGAAGCAGGAAATACATGTTTTATACCTTAATGAGGCCAAAATCCAAAATATACAAAATATTGTTTAAATTATTTGTGGAAATGTTTACTGAGGTGCAAATGAGATAACTAGTAACATCAAAGTATATAGATAGAATAATTGTAACATGTCATTTTCCACGCCTGCTAGTTTAAAGGTTAAATATATATTAAATATAGATATTAAACATCAGAGCAGCGTAAATACCTTTTACTATCAAATCTGCTTCAAACATCAAACTGAGACAAATTTATGCTTCAAAATGTTAAATCTGTTAATTAATCACAACTTACATTAAATGATGATAAATCTCGCGTTGCCTTCAAATGTATATTCTGGTTTTACAGGTTCAGATATTTGAGTTTATAAACAGATTAAACGAGCTAGCGGACCGCGCTATGCTAGTTAGCTTAGTTAGCCACAGCTAGCTCTGTTCTGCTGAAGGTTAGCTTAGCTTCAGCGCTAACGGAGAAGCTAAGCTAAGCTAGAGTTCAACCATCAGTGTGACTCTCTGTCCTCTAAACATGCTAACAGTTACAGCTACCTGCTGCTCACCTGTCTGTCTGCTCACCTGTCTGTCTGCTACCTGTCTGTCTGCTACCTGTCTGTCTGCTACCTGTCTGTCTGCTACCTGTCTGCTCACCTGTCTGTCTGCTCACCTGTCTGTCTGCTACCTGTCTGTCAAGTACCTCTAACTGTACTACAGTAAAGTACAAGTACCTCTAACTGTACTACAGTAAAGTACTAGTACCTCTAACTGTACTACAGTAAAGTACAAGTACCTCTAACTGTACTACAGTAAAGTACTAGTACCTCTAACTGTACTACAGTACAGTACAAGTACCTCTAACTGTACTACAGTAAAGTACTAGTACCTCTAACTGTACTACAGTAAAGTACTAGTACCTCTAACTGTACTACAGTAAAGTACTAGTACCTCTAACTGTACTACAGTAAAGTACAAGTACCTCTAACTGTACTACAGTAAAGTACTAGTACCTCTAACTGTACTACAGTAAAGTACAAGTACCTCAAACTGTACTACAGTAAAGTACTAGTACCTCTAACAGTACTACAGTAAAGTACTAGTACCTCTAACTGTACTACAGTAAAGTACTAGTACCTCTAACTGTACTACAGTAAAGTACTAGTACCTCTAACTGTACTACAGTAAAGTACTAGTACCTCTAACTGTACTACAGTAAAGTACTAGTACCTCTAACTGTACTACAGTAAAGTACTAGTACCTCTAACTGTACTACAGTAAAGTACTAGTACCTCTAACTGTACTACAGTAAGTGTCGTTGTCTAAAACATCACTTTCATCACATCAGCAGCTCGTTTTCTGCATTTTTTCGCTCATAAAATCCAGTTAAAGAAAGTTAAATAAAGTTAAAGAAAGTTGAATGAAGTCAAACATAGAGTAGATGTTGTTTCTGCCTCCAGCGCTGACATGTCAGTGTGGAGCCCTGTAGTCAATTCTCTCTGACTGAACTATGTGAACAACAACCGGCCTATTGTGTTTGTTCAGCGTTTCTCTGCAGAGCCTCCGCTCAATAAAAGACTTCTTTTCAATAAAAGTGAAAGGAGGAAACATTGGGAGTTGTTCCCGTTCAACAGGACACAAAGTGCTTTCTGTTTCTGTTCATTTGAAGAAAAAGAAAGATCACACATTCCTCACATCTGCTTTCACAGATCTGAACATCAGGGGGGTTTCCAGAAAGCGGGTTATGTGAAAACTCAGAGTAAGTTAAGAGATTAGAGAAACTCTGTTATCCGTTCCAGAAAGAGAGGTAACTGAAACTCTGAGTCAGTCACCATGGTAACTGAAACTCTGAGTCAGTCACCATGGTAACTGAAACTCTGAGTCAGTCACCATGGTAACTGAAACTCTGAGTCAGTCACCATGGTAACTGAAACTCTGAGTCAGTCACCATGGTAACTGAAACTCTGAGTCAGTCACCATGGTAACTGGAACTCTGAGTCAGTAACCATGGTAACTGGAACTCTGAGTCAGTCACCATGGTAACTGAAACTCTGAGTCAGTCACCATGGTAACTGAAACTCTGAGTCAGTCACCATGGTAACTGACTCTGTGAACATAACCTGCTCGCTGGCAGGTTTTCTGTAAGAAACCCTGAGTTTCTACCTGTCTCCTCCCACCTGAAGCAAGCTGACAGACATGGGTTGTCCGTTTCTTCGCAATCCGATAGATATCGAGGCAGAATTATTTTCGCAATGCCTTATGTCGGGAGATCAGGGCTCAGTTGGATGTGGTTTCATTCAGAGATGAATATCTGTTAGAACGGTATCACTGTTCATTACACTCAATCATTACTTAACATTGTCCGGCCATATCTGCCTTCTTGTTAATCTTATTTTTAGGAAGTATTTTATTTAATGTTCATGTACACATCGTCACATGTTAGTCTTATAATCAATGACTCCAATATGTATTATATGTAAAATTGTGTTAAATAAAAGTGTTAAAATAGTATAAAATGTTAATCTACTAAGCAGGATATTAGATGAGAGGACATATGTGTTCAACAGCTTTCTGTTTGAGGTTTAAATTACTACATGTTGAAGTAGCCACTGAATTAATATTGACTTTGTTTAATAGCCTACGTCAACTATGAATAAAATCAAAGCGAGGTACAATCATAGCTTCTCCTTAGCGTCTGCAGCGGTGTTACTTTTTGTATATATATATATAATATATGATCATATTTGCCACAGGCCTGCAGGGGGAGCTCCAGTTACAGTGAGGTGACGGTAACTCAAGCTTTTTTTCTCAGTAGTTGCCATGGTGACTCAAGGTATCGGGGCTCCATTGATGATGGCTTTGTATAGTGGTCGCGCACGCGCCAAACTCAAGGTTAACATACTCAGAGTTGATTTACCTAATTCAGATCAGCTGTTCTGGAACCGGATACTCAGAGTTTCCCATCTCAGAGTAAGTCAACTCAGAGTTCTGGGTTAGACTCAGAGTTTGTTGAACCTCCTACCTGGAATACCCCCCTGGTTTGGTTTTAGTAGCAGATTCTTTGCTGTTTCTGAAATGATTAACTGGAGATGATGAAAGCCTCTGTTAGTGAGATCTTCCACTTCCACCTCTGGAGGAATTCCTCCTGCATCCTGGGGAAGGTTCAGGAACCTGACTGGACCATTTTCAGGACCTCAGTTGTGGAGGCAGCTGCCCAGAGTCATCTGTGTCTGTCCCAACAATCTGCTGGTGGACATTAGTGGTGAAGGAGACTCTGGAAAACTCCCATTCTGGCTTTAAGAGAAATATAATATAGTATGTTGTGGTTTTATGAAGAACATTAGCAGACTGATCTGTTGTCACCATCTCTGTCAACACAGGATGAAACTAAACTGCTGAAGAGTTCAAGAAGATTCAGATCACAGATAAGAAGGAAGAAAAAAGAGACAGATGTGATGTCTTATTGCCCCCCCAAAAAAAGTTTCTTACAGGGTGAATATATCAGCGAGCTCTCATCACATGGTCAGCTTTTTATTATTTTCATCATAAAGTATAAACATCTGACTTAAGGCAGCACAGAAACAACCTTTAATCACATTTGTGGTTAAAACCTGAAACATCTTTGATTTAATGAGACAAAAAGCTCAGCACAGCTGGTGAGATTTCTCTCTATGTGACATCTTTCATATTCAATTTAGTATCAATGAAACAAGTGTTGATTAATAGAGATTAAAGACCTGAACTGCTCCTCAAACCATAAAAAACATGCTGGACAAGCTGTGTTTACAACCACAGACAGACAGAGCTGTTATAGGTTCATCTTCACACTCAGCTTAAGTTGAGCAGTCTGGAAAGGTTTGGATCCACCACACGGAGGGCAACAATAAAACAGGAGCTGGCTTCACTTCCCTTTCTTCGCACCATGTCGATCACTTCTCGAGCTTTGTAGGCTCGCGTTTCTGTTCTGGCCGACTCCATTTCACCATCATTTATAACACCAATCCCAAGAAGTTTATCCAGAAGCAGGTTTAGATTAGCTTCAGACACTCTGCTAACAAACTGTTCCCGAGCCAACAGCAGCTTCTTCTCTGCTGGGACGAACACATTCTCACTTGTTGGACCTGGAAGAGAACCAGAGACAGTTGTTTAATAACCCAACAGTCACTTTTAAACAATGATGAACATTTGATCAAAATCACTATGTGGCAGGAGACGGGGATGGTCTAACCAGACAGCCGGCAAATAGGAGGAAGACTTTCCCCAAAATGAATCCAACTAACGTGTGTGTAGGAACAGTCTGTAGCTACTGCTGTATGTCTGTATATCTGACATAATAACATCATGCTTATGCTCATTAAAATGCACACTGTCATTTATAAGATACCTTTTGTCTCAGACACTTTAACCCCCTCAGTGATGAAACAGAGTTTAACCATTTCCTCTCCAGGTAGCCAGCAGGCGGCCATCTTTGTTTTGATTCAGAAAGTAAATGTGTAAAAATCTTTTCCACCAGTCAGCAGACCAAATATTTTTCCATCCAGAAAGATTGATCTAAAATACATCATTTTACTTTCTTAAATAAAAGCTCTCAGACTTCTGTAACACTGTCTGAAGGCTGAATGACAAATCCAGAAGTGGATCTTTGATTTGTTATTAGAGTAATAATGTCAATAATAGTTTTACAACTGGTGTCTAAACTCTGACATGAGGTGAAAGCTTTACCTGTCAGTTTCACCACCCGATTCCACACCTCTGTCCTCTCTTGGTCTTGGACCATCAGAGTCACTTTCTCTTGGTTTGCAGTGAGGAAAACCTCAAATGTTGGGAAGAAATTTGGTCCGTAGTTTGGTTCAAATGTTGAATCCTGGAAACCAGAAGCAAAGCATCATTTTCATACCTGTTGTATAAAATGTTTATCTAGTACTCTGATCATGAATCTATTTTACAAAATTGTACATATAATAGTCAAGTTTGTTATCATTAAAAGTGTATCAGAAGTAGGGTTGAATACCTTTCACATTTAAACATATATAACAAGTGCAAACTATATATAAATATATACACATTATTATTATTGAGCCTTTATTAATCATATTTCTTCTAAACATATTTATTAGCACTGTTCTCCCAAAATGCATCTGTGTAGCTGTGGCTATTATAGCGTTACCATGGTGACACCAGCTGGTTAGCGGCGGTACTGCACCATGAGCATGAAATGAGAAGTTTCCAGACAGGGAAACCACATCCCTCTAATGTGTCTGCAGCTCGTGCGTTTGGCTGAAGGATGATGAGCTTTCATTTACAGAAATTCAGCACCGTTTAATTTGACGTGAATCAATACTCGGTATTACCGACATAGTTCGGTCGGTACCATTAAAAGTAGCGACCTCGGTACCCAACCCTGATCAGAAGTGACTCACCTCAGGCTGGATTATGGAGGCTTCAGGTTCACAGTGAACACTGTAGCTTTGATCAACGCTGAGAGGACATTTGGAGGAGATCTTAATGTTCTCAGCTGTTCCTTGTTGGGGGGCAACCTTCAGTGACAAGACATGTTTATTATCAGAGAGATAGACAATGAATTCTCTGTGTTTTTCATATTTCTGTTATTGTACATGCTGGACATCTAGAGACTAATCTAGACATGTTGTAGGTGGAAATAAACAAGTGTCCCTCACTGCGGTGGCATCTTATAAAACTGTAATGTTTGTTTTATCTGTCGGGGAAATCCTGTAGAAGCAGTTCTATGTTGAAAATATAGATACAGTTATGTTGTTAAGTATAACAAGAAAACAGCAAAGTTTATGACTAGAAACATGTCTTGGTGGCAGCAACACGCGACCATGTTGAATACTTTAAATGCATTTTACTCACTATTCAATATGTATGCCACCTGGTGGTGGTATCACAAGTGACACTGGCAGACAATAATGGACTCTAGACATAATCCAGAAAAAGCTAAAAACTAAAATTATTCTATCCAGTTCAGATGGGACAATCATACTGTTGTTTACACAGCTTGCAAAGCTTTAATAACAGTTCTAGAGGAGTGAAGCATGCCGACTGTTCAGCCTGTTGTAGAAACAGCTGTGCTATAAAACACAAGTTCAGGTTGATGGTAAGCACATACTGTATGACAGATACTTTTACCTCACTCAGAGGAATGTTGTTCGGCAACAGTAATACGTCAAGTATTCGATCATCACGATCCGGAGGTCGGAGGAACAGCAGAACCTGGCCGCTGATTGGTCGTATGATGTTAATAAACCTCTGAACAACGTCCCAGACGAGGCCCAGGAGAGAGAAGTGAGGGACGTTCACAACCACATGAGTGTCTGTAATCTCCAGCGGCTCCAGGATGCTCATTCCATCATCAGTGATGTGGACGACAGACAGCAGACCCTCAGGGAGCGGAGCTGTGAAAACACATTTATGTTACTAACAGCAACCTCAATATATGTTAGTACTCATTTTAATTGATGTGCAGGACAATAAATAAAGACATTAAGTTCAGTTGAGGAGAAAATGAAAACATAAGGAATACAGATAAATCAAGTGTTTCCCTTTATCAAGAAAGATTCAAATTGAATGGCCAGTCTTAATTGAACAGGAGAACATTATATTTGGGTTATTCTGTTTTTTACCATCACAACTCTAAACCAGAGCAAAATGCTGAGGAAAAGGAACGATTCTTTCAATGTGTTTTAATGTTTTTGTACCAACACATCATGCCCTGTTAAAGAAAAGCTATTTCAATATGCTGATTTCTAGATAAGTGACACACTGTAATGCTGTAAAATTTCATTTCTTTCTGAAATGTAATAAAATTATAGTGTAAACTGTGTCAGGAATGAACACAGTGTCTGTTCAAAGTAAAATGTGCTGCAGTTATTCACAGTCCCAAAGGATCACAGTGCTTTTCTCCAGAGACCATCAGGTGAGAGATTCCACTAATATATCAGATATTATATCATATTTAACTCAAAGTTACTGAACACATTTATTTCCCCAGATGAACCCTTTTCACTTTCCTCATCGGCCTCTCAGGATAAACTGTACATGTTTAGCTCCAACGTTGGTGAGATCAAAGAACTGATAAATCATCAGTGTTTGTTCATCTTGTGGTTGTAGTGAACTCTGCAGCCTGTAGGAGGCGCTAACAGGAGTCTTATTATTGTTTTAATAAAACTCACAAAGCACAATGATCATCTTACCATCCCTGGTTTCACAGTGTGGCAGGCGGAGCTGACTGACAGCACCGTCAGGACTGTGGATGTTGAACAGCGGCCCTGCAGCCGTCTTGCCAGCTGGTTGTAGAAGGCTTTCGTCCCATTGGACGGTCCTGTACTGTAGCTCCGCCTCCTGAACCGTACCAAACACCAGTCCGGTCAAAGTACACCTGAACACACCTGGACCAGGACAGCTGAACCTGTAGGACACAGAGGAGCTGATCACACAACACAAACCTTTTCTTGGTTTGAATGAATACAAATAGGGAAGTCCTATTTTCACTTAATAATGTAATATCGGGAAGTATCGGGTTTTTACCAGGCGGGGAGTTCCGGTCCTCTGAAATGAGGCCAACGCGGAAGTACCTTATATACTTTATAACCGATGATTGTTGTAGGCTTCAGCATTTCCGAGCCTGCATGAACGCAGCATGGGACGTTTACCGGCGCTTGATGACATATAACAACAACACGCTAGACTCGTGGGTTTCTAACCGTAGCTAACCGTAGCTTACCGTAGCTAACCGTGGCTAACCGTGGCTAACAAGTTCATAGTGTCCACCGCCATGTACATGAACACACAAACAGAAGGGTTACCTCCTCGTTGTCATTTTCTCTGTTATGCTTTCGGCGAGTCACCTCTGTGATGTCACCGTCAGAGTCCAGTGGGTCCTATCTGGGTCCTGTCTGGGTCCTGTCTGGGTCCTACTCTGCAGAGTCCGGTGGGTCCTATCTGGGTCCTGTCTGGGTCCTATCTGGGTCCTATCTGGGTCCTACTCTGCAGAGTCCGGTGGGTCCTATCTGGGTCCTATCTGGGTCCTGTCTGGGTCCTATCTGGGTCCTATCTGGGTCCTACTCTGCAGAGTCCGGTGGGTCCTATCTGGGTCCTATCTGGGTCCTGTCTGGGTCCTATCTGGGTCCTATCTGGGTCCTATCTGGGTCCTACTCTGCAGAGTCCGGTGGGTCCTATCTGGGTCCTATCTGGGTCCTGTCTGGGTCCTATCTGGGTCCTATCTGGGTCCTATCTGGGTCCTACTCTGCAGAGTCCGGTGGGTCCTATCTGGGTCCTATCTGGGTCCTGTCTGGGTCCTGTCTGGGTCCTATCTGGGTCCTATCTGGGTCCTACTCTGCAGAGTCCGGTGGGTCCTATCTGGGTCCTATCTGGGTCCTGTCTGGGTCCTATCTGGGTCCTATCTGGGTCCTACTCTGCAGAGTCCGGTGGGTCCTATCTGGGTCCTATCTGGGTCCTGTCTGGGTCCTATCTGGGTCCTATCTGGGTCCTATCTGGGTCCTATCTGGGTCCTACTCTGCAGAGTCCGGTGGGTCCTATCTGGGTCCTATCTGGGTCCTGTCTGGGTCCTATCTGGGTCCTATCTGGGTCCTATCTGGGTCCTACTCTGCAGAGTCCGGTGGGTCCTATCTGGGTCCTATCTGGGTCCTGTCTGGGTCCTATCTGGGTCCTATCTGGGTCCTATCTGGGTCCTACTCTGCAGAGTCCGGTGGGTCCTATCTGGGTCCTATCTGGGTCCTGTCTGGGTCCTATCTGGGTCCTATCTGGGTCCTATCTGGGTCCTGTCTGGGTCCTGTCTGGGTCCTGTCTGTGTCCTACCTGGGTCCTATCTGGGTCCTATCTGGGTCCTACTCTGCTGGAGACACAACAGCTGAGAGGAGCGAGTGAGAGGACGTTCCTATAAAAGGTCCCGCCTCCAGAAACGGGGCTTATATCTGTGGTTCTGAACTATTTCCAAGTGTGTCCTACGGATAGTAAATGACTGCAAAGCAGCATAATAAATATGGCAGTGCCATATTGGCACTTTTTTCCATAACTTAAGTTGAAGTTGTTCTCTTATTTTGCACAGACAGTGTTTACATGAGGAGCCATGTTGCATTTATGTTTGCATCCAGTGGAGCATCACAATACAATTAGTCATAATGTGTTAATTCCACAGTAGGAGATATGTTATGTTGTTACCTAATAATAGTTTTGGTGTAAAAAGCCTGCAAATATCGGTATTGGAAACTAAGAGTTGGGGAATATCGAATATTGGTAGAAAAGTCAAAATCGAGCCCCCTAAATAAAAAGTAAAGTTGCTGCAGTGTTTCAAAAGCTGGAGACCAAACTGAACATCTGGATGAGATGTGAGTGAAGCAGCAGCTGCAGGACTATGAAGTGAAAGTGAAGCGTCATCACTGAAAGGAGCCAATGAGGTTGAGGGTTGAAATATTGTGCATCTCATGTTTTAGTTACCTGTATGAAATGTTTGCAGACTCAGTCAGCACTTTGGGTGTGAAGTCCTAAAATGGAGAAAGTGACAACATTAGTTAGAGAAAGTGAGCAGCTCACCCTCACAGTCGTACAGCTGACAGGATCCTCACTGCTTCAGTTTCTACTCCACCTGAACTCTTTACTGTTTATTCATCACTTCTTTAACTTTACAACGTGCAGTGAAATGATGCTGCTAGACTACGTTAGACAGCAGCTGGTGGCTTCACAGATGAGTGAGAGGAGAAGAAACGACAGCTTGAAGTTCACACAGATGAGCAAATCATGTTTAAGAGTGTTGAATGAAAAATGGACATTTGTATTGGTTGTACCTGCCAGTAACTGGTCCCAGTCACATTCTCTCTGCACTCAAGCTGCTGCTGCTGTTTCAGCCTCTCTGGATCATCAGGATCCAGCTGATCCTTTGTGCTGGATGTGGACGGATCAGCTGGGAGATTAGAGGATGTTGAGAAGAAGACACAAAGCAGATGTTAAACTCACTTCTAGACATGAAGCTTGTGGCCCAGTGGGCAAAGACACAAAGAGAAAGCTGCAACACAAAGTCCCAGTTTAAGACTGGACAGAGACTTTGTCCACATGTCTCCTGTTGGTCTCTACTGGAAAACCTTCAATAAAGTCAAAATGAAAAAAACAAAAACTTAAAGACGACAAACACAGTCATGTTTCATTAAAGACCCAAAACCAAAGTTAAACTGGATTTACAAAGTGTCCATAAAGAATATTTTTATTCCATTGTTTCAATCATTACAGTGGAACAAACTGTCTAAACAACATTTTAAATCCAAACTCAACACAGAAATCACTGAAATTCAACTGAATTCAACTTCTTGCAGTGAGGCAACACAACATCTTTCACAACAATAACAATAGATCAGAATAGTCCCCTAGAGTGCAACGTGATATCTTCTAGTGTTGTGTTGTCTGACCAAAATATTGACTTCAGATGGATATAAAACAGAGAAAAACAGGAAATGGCTCCGTCCAAAAGTAACAAAATCCTCCTACCAGACTCTCTGCCAGAAAATGAGTCAGAGTCAAACCTCACTTTAAAGATTTTGTGATCACAGCGGTTCCTGATTCCCAGACCAACTTGAGACTGATACTAGGGCTCTGACAGAGATGGAGCTGACCCTAACCCTAAGGCTGCATTCAGACATTAGCCCTGGATGAAAACATGCAGCCCTCTCATCTCTCATTCATCTGAATGGAGGCAACACAGCGAGCTACACAAACACAACGCAGGCTCGTCCAATAGAAAAGTTGAACCTGGCCCAACGTGTGCTGCAACAAAATGTGACATCATCCAACAAGAAACTGTGTTGATAAATGACAAACATGCAAAGACACATTCCTGCTGGATTCCTTTGTAATGTGAACGCTGCATTTCTATTACAAACAACTATGCAGTGTTTAGTGTGTGATAAACCATCAAACACATGATTAGTGTTCCCAGCTAGTACTTCCTGTCTCACCTGAACCTTAACAACACACCGTACCAACCAAGCCTCCTGTGTTGTTTTCACTCTGAATCCTGATAAGTGAACAAACGCACCATGGTGCATTCAAAGTCGAATAAAAACTGGTGGACAGAGCCAAGTCACAAACACACTTCAGTCCACAGACACAATCTCAACTAGTTGTCTTTAGATGTGTATTTAGTCTCGTCACAATCACACTTTGAACCGGTCACAGTCTCAACACTCACGTCCTTTATGTGTGGCAGGTGTAGCGCTGTCCCGTCTGTCCTCCACCCTGCAGGAATAAATACAAACACAGCAGTTATCTGGACTGGCTTATGAAGACGGTTCAAATAATCAGACTGTATCTCTTCACTAAAGAGAACTCTGTGATTCCACACAACCACCAAGCTGTTCATCATCATCTGGACTTTCCAATCCAGCTGTGACTTCATTAAGTGTGGAGTAATCTGGACTTGTGGTGCGTCCCACAGCACAAATGTAGCTCAGTGATATTCATATTTACACACAAATTTACATCACCCACAAAATGTCCTCAAAGGGAAAATCAAGGTTTCTCACATTGAGGTAAATTACTGAAGTATATTTGTGCTCTCAGTAGAAACAGTCTCTTACTTTAAGTCTGAGGATCCAGCTTCATGAGTGACGTCTGGAGGATGATGTTTGGACTCACAGGTGGATACTGGAGACTCTGGTTTGTGCTCTTCCTCCACACAAGATCTCTTCTTCTGGTTTCCAGTCAGTGTGACATGTGAACCTTTAGAATCAGTGAACCTAGACACAAACAGTAGATATGCTGATATATTTCAGACACTTACATCAGGAAATGACCATTCATATCAAATGATTATACAGTTAGAGTTGGAAGAAAAGGCTTTGCTGTTTGACGGAGGCTCAGCAGGAGAATGAATCACCTTTTAATAAACATTTTATAAAAGTTATTATTATTAAACCTTTATTTAACAAACGTGAACATTAAATCTTAGATCAATCAGCTCTGATAAAAAGGAGGTTGGGGTGGTGGAGAGTAATCAATGATGAGTGTGAGCTTATACACCTGAACAGCTGTATGAATATGAAAGGATGTGATTGGTCAGCTGGTGGCCAAGAAGCTGATGAATGAGCCAATGATGGTGAAGCATGAATGAAACAGCTGATGCCAATCACTTAATGACAATATGACTCCAGTGCTCCTTTCTCCTCTCACACCTTCACTGTACCTGGAAATACTGGATCTTTGATTGGATGCTGACTGGATCATCCTAAATATCACCTCTGAGACAAATACATGGGCTCACCAATATGTCTGACTTCACCACAGTACTGACCTCAGAGTCTCCAGTCCACAGTCTGGACTCTCCAGTCCAGCAGACAGAAGCTTCACTGATGAATCAGACAGTTTGTTTCCTCTCAGGTCCAGATGTGTCAGATGGGAGGAGTTGGACTTCAGAGCTGAGGCCAAAACTTCACAGTGAGTCTCTGAGAGTCCACAGCCCCAAAGTCTGTAATGACACATATATTACAACATATGTTATCATTAAAGAGGACACTTTATATTTACTTCATGCATTTGATGATGAAACAGTTTGATGCTCATTATTCTGATGAACATTTGTTCTTCACATCAGTGTGTGTGTGTGTGTGTGTGTGTGTGTGTGTGTGTATTTAAGAGTGTGTGTGTGTATTTAAGAGTGTGTGTGTGTATTTAAGTGTGTGTGTGTGTCTCTGTGTGTGTGTGTGTGTGTGTGTGTGTGTGTGTGTCTCTGTGTGTGTGTGTGTGTGTGTGTGTGTGTGTGTGTGTGTGTGTGTGTATGTGTGTGCGTGTGTGCGTGTGTGTGTGTGTGTGTGTGTGTGTGTGTGTGTGTGTGTGTTCTGAAGCATCAATATCAATGATCAGACATTATTCATTAAAACATTGAATAATAATAATAAAGAAATATTTCTCCTTCATCAAGTAAACTTGATCAGTTTAAACAGAATATTTAGAACTAAATTCCCTCTTTGAGTTTGGATCCCTCCACTGCAGCTCAGCAAGGAAACACTGAAGAAACACAAACATACTTACTTGATATGTGGAACTCAGACTGCTGAAGCCTCATATTAGTTTAAACTCTGGAAGTCATTTTTACTCACAACAAGACTGGATTTTAAATTCCTCAAAACATTTACATTCTACACATTTGTGTTCAGCTAATCCTGAAAATTATGAACCAAACATTTGAAACTTCACTGAAGAATTTAAATTTAATAAATATTAATAAATCTACCAAAGCTACAGTCAGTGAACTCACATCAGAGTCTTCAGTCCACAGTCTGGACTCTCCAGTCCAGCAGACAGAAGCTTCACTGATGAATCAGACAGGTTGTTGTCACTCAGGTCCAGATGTGTCAGATGAGGGTTGGACTTCAGAACTGAGGCCAAAACTTCACAGTGAGTCTCTGAGAGTCCACAGTTAGAAAGTCTGTAATGACATATATATTACAACATATGTTATCATGAAAGAGGACACTTTATATTTACTTCATGCATTTGATGATGAAACAGTTTGATCCTCATTATTCTGATGAACATTTGTTCTTCACATCATCTTTTTAAAGCTACTCTTACCTTTCTTGCATTTCACACAGCACTTTGATAAAACTTGACCAGCAACAACCCCTCCTCCCTCCTGCTTATGATTGAGCTCTTTTCAAAGCACTTAAAATTCTAGTGTTAAGTCTTGAATCTTGAATTGAGTCTGTAAAAATGAACATCTTGCCAAGGATACTGTATCTACTCCAGACTCTCCCAACTGAAATTAATGACAAACAATGCAATGAATGGGATAAAATAATATCACGTTACATTTGGCAAGGGAAAAAACCAAGGATGAGATTCCAAACTCTTCAGTTGCTGAAGAACAAGGCTGGACTGGCACTCCCCTGCCTAAAAGATGATTATATATCGGCCCAGCTGAGGTTCCTACTTTGTTGGTGTGTCTCAGGTTACAAGGCGAGATGGAAAGAAATTGAAGAGATTATATCGGGGCTGTACTGATTCAGGCAAGGTTAGGAGACAGAAGACTAATTAATGCTTGATGGAAACAGGTAATAAATGGATCAACCTATCTCTGAAAACATGGTTAAATATTATTACTAAGAACGATATATTAGAAGAGGTAAAGATTATTAAATGGTGCTGTTATGATCTGGACTTCGCCCCCAATAAGATGGATGGCATTATAAAGGATGAGTAATCCAGGCTCTCTCCTCATATTGTACCTTTTTAACCAGGCGACACGGAAGAGCTTTCAGACATTGAAAAGACTACACGCTCTCAACAATAGTGACTCTTTTACATTTCTTCAGGTACTCCATCACCTACACAGTTCTATGCTAAAGAGTCAAAAGGTGTTTTCATAAGTGCTTACAGGACAGATTCTGGGCTTAAGGTCTTCTCTAGACTTTATAGATCAGGAGATCAAAACAGCGAGTACCACGTACATAAAACTAAAGTGGGACAGGGAAACCAACAGCTGCCTTTCAGAAGATACCTGGACTAAAGTCTGTGAATTTCAGTAGAAGATATTTAGCTTAACTTCATGAGATCATTTGGCTGGAAATGTCTTATTAGGTATTTTATTCCACCTGCACAGAGTTGTTACCATTCAGGCTCCCAGGAAGCCAACCATTACCACTTGTTCTGGGCCAAAAGTAAATGTTTTCTGGTGTAAGATTCAGAACCAGTGACTATATTTGGAACGGACATTGCTTTCAACTGGGACACATTTATTTTTGGGCTTGTGCTCAACTACTGTAAGTGTTAAAATGAACTATTTATACAAAGAAAAGGCTTAAGCCAGACGTCCCATCTATAGAGGAATGGTATGATATCATTTATGAAATATCTGTGATGGAAAGAATCACTTTCTCTATGAGGCTTCAGCAATACGAGGACATTTGGAAGGAATGGAAAATGTATATTTCCCTGAAACACACTTCTTTTGTTTAAGTTTTTTTTAAATTTTCTTTCACTCATTTATTTTCATATTAAGGTTTATTTATTTATTTTCCCATGTTCATGTGTTATTTTGTAAAATGCTTTGTTGAAAAAAAGAAAAATGGAGAACTGTGTAAAAATAAGTAATTACATGATCAAGATGACTGTATGTAATATTGTTGTTGTAAAATAATAAAGAAATATTTCTCCTTCATCAAGTAAACTTGATCAGTTTAAACAGAATATTTAGAACTAAATTCCCTCTTTGAGTTTGGATCCCTCCACTGCAGCTCAGCAAGGAAACACTGAAGAAACACAAACATACTTACTTGATATGTGGAACTCAGACTGCTGAAGCCTCATATTAGTTTCAACTCTGGAAGTCATTTTTACTCACAACAAGACTGGATTTTAAATTCCTGAAAACATTTACATTCTACACATTTGTGTTCAGCTAATCCTGAAAATTATGAACCAAACATTTGAAACTTCACTGAAGAATTTAAATTTAATAAATAGAAAAAAAATCTACCAAAGCTACAGTCAGTGAACTCACATCAGAGTCTTCAGTCTACAGTCTGGACTCTCCAGTCCAGCAGACAGACGCTTCACTGATGAAACAGACAGTTTGTTTCCACTCAGGTCCAGATGTGTCAGATGAGGGTTGGACTTCAGAACTGAGGCCAAAACTTCACAGTGAGTCTCTGAGAGTCCACAGTTAATAAGTCTGTAATGACACATATATTACAACATATGTTATCATGAAAGACGACACTTTATATTTACTTCATGCATTTGATGATGAAACAGTTTGATGCTCATTATTCTGATGAACATTTGTTTTTCATATCATCTTTTATTAAATCTATTTTTTCTGATGCATTTTATTCCTTAAATGTAAAAATGAAGCTCAGAGAAAGTTCAGACAGGAAGAGCATCTTTTTTACATGCTCACATCTATAGTTTTATTTCTCATCCCTCAGTCATTCTGATCTTTCTCACAGCTCATCATTTCCTTTCTGTCATTTCTGGGGCATCAATTAAGACGTCAGCTGTTCACATCACCTGCTCACATCTAACCAATAGCACGCTGACACACCTTTGTCAGCCTATCATATTGCAGCTGTCTTTTTAAATGTTTCTCCCTCTCTGCTCAGAGCTTTCAGAGCTGCTGCATATCAGGATGATTCAGATTCAAGTAGTTGACTCTTGGGAGAAATGTCAAGTATCAGGCTTTGTCAACCAGCTCAGTCTGCTGTTGTACTCACTGCATGTTTATCAGTTGTAGCCTGTTCATTGAAGCAGTGTTCAGTCAGCGTGACTGCTCTCTGCTGCTGTGGGAACATGTGTGTGCAAATATTAGTAGCCTAGTACTTGGATTTCTATCTAGATATTGTATCTGCGTTGCTGTCTGCATCACTTTAACTTCCTCTCTTCAAGCAGCAATAGTTTTACCTAGCCTTTGTTCAAAAGTCAAGTCCCACACAGATTAGATCAGCTGTCCTAATTAAGGTTGATCAGGTGCCGTAAGGACTTCATCTTCATCAGTAAGGACTTCATCTTCATCAGTAAGGACCTCATCTTCATCAGTAAGGACTTCATCTTCATCAGTAAGGACTGCATCTTCATCGGTAAGGACTTCATCTTCATCAGTAAGGACTTCATCTTCATCAGTAAGGACTTCCTCTTCATCAGTAAGGACTATATCTTCATCAGTAAGGACTTCATCTTTATCAGTAAGGACTATATCTTCATCAGTAAGGACTGCATCTTCATCGGTAAGGACTTCATCTTCATCAGTAAGGACTTCATCTTCATCGGTAAGGACTTCATCTTCATCATTAAGGACTATATCTTCATCATTAAGGACTTCATCTTCATCAGTAAGGACTTCATCTTCATCAGTAAGGACCTCATCTTCATCAGTAAGGACTATATCTTCATCATTAAGGACTGCATCTTCATTAGTAAGGACTTCATCTTCATCAGTAAGGACTTCATCTTCATCAGTGTTTAGCATCAGTAACTCATCACTATTCATACAGATCATCATTCAGCTCACTGTGTTCAGCAGCAGCTATGTTAGCTCATGCCTTTAACACTGTTTCTATTTTATATATAGATGCATCAGCAGCATTGCACAAAGGAGTGTAAAGCTAACAGCTACACAGCGCGCACAATTATTATGCTTGTTGTATTCCTGAGGATTCATTTTATTGATGAACAAATACAGTGCTCTCAGTCAATCCAGAATGTTAATAAACCTCACACCTGAATATTTAACAAAGAAAAAGTGAGGTTTGCTTTTCTCAGGAGAAAATCTATATGTGCACAATTATTATGCATCTAAATGAAAAACTAAAATCTTCCCATCTCACTTGTTTATTTTCATTTATTAGAGAAAGAATAACAAATAAACAACTCAAAACTTACAAATAAAAACTTCTGACATTTCAAAAAAATACTCAGTGAGCGATATAGCTACGCTTCTTTTTAATAACTGCCATGAGCCTCCATCCATGGAGTCTGTTAGTTTCAGTCTGTTGATGATCAACCTTTCGTGCAGCAGCAACCACAGCCTTCCTAATGCTGTTCAAAGAGGTGTATTGTCTTCCTTCACTGTAAATCTCACATCTAAGAAGGGCCTACAAGTTCTCAATAAGGTTGAGGTCAGGTGAGGAAGGGGCCATGTCATTATTCTGTCATTTTAAGGCCTTTGCTGCCAAGCAGTGGAGTACTTGGATACATGTGATGGAGCATTATCCTAAAATCATAGCTTTTTGCAGCCAAATGCTTGATTTATGTTTCAATGAATATTTGATTTTTTCTGGTCTACTATTATTATTTATCTAATTAATTATGAGATACGAACATGAAATATTATGGTTTGAATTATTAGTTGAATTGGTAAGAATTATGAAATTGTGATTTATTGTTAATTCTGGTTATTTTGAGGCTGACATGACTCTGTATAATTGATGCCGTTTCTCACCTCCGCCTCCTCTTTATAGACAGGTGACTGCAGCACCTGGGTATATTAGTGTGGCTATCGGGGCCGGCGGAGCTCTCGGTTTTAGACACGCAGCCATACAGTTTTAGATGCTGCTAAGTGTTGTTTTTGTTTTTTGTTTGAACGAGTGGAAAAGAAGGAAGTGAACTAAGTTGATCTGTCAGTCACTCCATGCTGCGGTAAGCAACCTAAGTTTTTGGAAATAAACATATTGAACCAGAGAAGAGTGTTTGGATTTCCTGGAAACTTAAAACCCTTTGACAACGCCGGAGCGCGTCGGACATGGAGGCATGAAAACCGAGAGACAAGAACATCTTTTATTGGAAAACATAGCGCTTACAATAGCCTTCTTCAATCATGTAGACTTTTCCTGTAGCACTGCTTGAAGAAAGTCCAACTAGCTCATCCTTAATAATAGCATCCCATACCAGAACCCACCTCCACCTGGCTGGTGTCTGACTCAAAGTGGAGCTCTGTGTCCATTAGTGATCCATCTGGTCCATCAAGAGTCACTCTCATTTCATCTGTCCATGAAACCTTTGAAAAATCTGTCTTCAGATATTTCTTGGCCCAGTCTTGATGTTTCAACTTATGAGTCTTGTTCAGTAGAAGTCGTGTTTCATCCTTCCTTACCTGAGCCTCGTCTCTGAGCTCTGAACACTTTGTACTTCTGGTCACTACAGGTAGGTTGCATATCTGGAATATGGCGGCACTGGAGGTTAATGGGTTCCTGGTAGCTTCATGTTTAATTCTTCTCAAGTCTTTAGTTCATTTAATTTGCGTCTTTTTTTCTCCACACGTTTCTTGCGACCCTGTTGACTATTTGCAATAAAACGTTTGATTGTTCGGTGATCACGCCTCAATAACTTCACTACTTCAAGAGTGCTGCATCCCTCTGAAAGGCATTTTAAAATTATTGACTTTTTAGAGTCTGTTAAATCTCTTTTTTGGCTCATTTTGTCTGGAGGTAAGGAAGCTGCCTAATAATGATGCACAGCTTGATATAGAGTGTTGATGACTTTAGGCCAAACTCTCCCTCATTACACAAATACACAACACCTGATAATGCTTAAATCCAATTAGCATTCAAGTTTATATAGCTTGGAGTTGGAAAATATGCATGAAAATGATGATACGGTCAAAATACTCACTTTCCTAATAATTGTGCACACAGTCTATGGTAAGCTCTGCATATAACTGGTGGTTGGTGCTTCATGTTTAGTCTCACCATTCTTTAGCTGCTCTCTAATCTCTGGTCACTGCTGAGCTCCTTGGAGCTTCCAATCATCTCTGAGTTCAATCATCATTGTATGTTACTGCCTAGTTTAATAAGTACAAGTTAGTCCTGATCTCTAGCATTGCTGGCTATGGCCCATCATGCAACAGGGCAGACTGGACAAGTTCACATTGGTAGCTGTTCAAGTCATCATGCCCGTTAGCATCGCTGCTGGTAATGGAACTCTGTTTTTATTATATGGGCTTATGATTGACATGTTTATTATTCTTAGTGTGCAATAAAGAAACCCGTCATGCTCATTATTTAGTTTCATCTCTTAGATTATTATTATTCAAGATAATCCTGAAAATGATGAACCAAACAGTGAAGGATGTGAATTAAAGAAAAAGAATAAAATCTACCAAAGTTACAGTCAGTGAACTCACATCAGAGTCTTCAGTCTACAGTGTGGACTCTCCTGTACAGCAGACAGAAGCTTCTCTGATGAATCAGACAGTTCGTTGAGATTCAGGTGCAGCTCTGTCAGATGAGGGTTGGACTTCACAGCTGAGGTCACAACTTCACATTCAGTGTCTGAGAGTTCACAGGCAGTAAGTCTGTAATGACACATATATTACAACATATTATCATGAACTGGATCAAGGTTCAGACAAACAAGGAGAACACATGTTTGAATCTCAAAAACTAAAATAATGTATTAAAGTAAGTTATTAACAAAGTAAATGTGAACTCCATGTGTAATGTGTAGAATCAGTAGTGTAGGGAAGTGCATGGATGAGGGGAAATGTGTGCTAGACAATAACAAACACATGAAGCAAAGAAAGAAAAGAGATGTTGCTGGTGGAAGAGAGAGGGAGACACTGAGCAGCTTTGATAAGGTGATCCAGCCCAAAGCCCAGCTGATGCTTCAGCCTGATGACCATGACTCTATTAGTATTATTCATTTCATTCCTTTAATGTAAAACAACAGTTGAGAGATAAACAGGAAACAAGAGGAGAGAGATCAGTGGATGCTGCAGTTATACTGGAAGCATCTTAACCAGTAAGCTACCAGAACACTCCCAGTTCAGCTGATGGTCTCACTGTGCTTGAATGAAACAATCATTCTCATCACTCTCTCTCATAGCTGCAGACTTTAATCTTTGTTTTAATTTAATCTTGCAGATGAAGGAGAGAACATGGAGTTACATTGAGGCTTCTATAATGTGCACAGTGTGTCTGTGTGATCTGATCCCATGTCTGTCTCCACAAAGTTAACATGAGGACATCTTGATTAGAAAACCACTTTTACTGTCCACTATGTTTAATGTGACTGCAGGATATTTAGACTCAGTTCAGCTCAGTGAACAGTTCCAGTTGATAAAGATCATCTCTCTTTGCTACCTGCTGCTGTGTGTGTGTGTGTGTGTGTGTGTGTGTGTGTGTGTGTCTGTGTGTGTTTGTGTAAGTGTGTCTGTGTGTGTCTGTGTGTGTGTGTGTGTGTGTGGCTGTGTGTGTCTGTGTCTGTGTGTGTGTGTGTGTGTGTGTGTGTGTGTGTGTCTCTGTGTGTCTGTGTGTGTGTGTGTGTGTGTGTGTGTGTGTGTCTGTGTGTGTTTGTGTAAGTGTGTCTGTGTGTGTCTGTGTGTGTGTGTGTGTGTGTGGCTGTGTGTGTCTGTGTCTGTCTGTGTGTGTGTGTGTGAGTGTGTGTGTGTGTCTCTGTGTGTCTGTGTGTGTGTGTGTGTGTGTGTGTGTCTCTGTGTGTCTGTGTGTGTGTGTGTGTGTGTGTGTGTGTGTGTGTGTCTCTGTGTGTGTGTGGATGTAAATGGACAGTGTGTATTATCTCAGTGCGCTGCGTTAGTAGATCTTGCAAATGTTTTTACACACGCAGACCTTTAGTAAATCAGGCCCTCAGTGTGCAATAAAGAAACCTGTCATGCTCATTATTTAGTTTCATCTCTTAGATTATTATTATTCAAGATAATCCTGAAAATGATGAACCAAACAGTGAAGGATGTGAATTAAAGAAAAAGAAAAAAATCTACCAAAGTTACAGTCAGTGAACTCACCTCAGACTCAGTCTACAGTGTGGACTCTCCTGTACAGCAGACAGAAGCTTCTCTGATGAATCAGACAGTTTGAGGAGATTCAGGTGCAGCTCTGTCAGATGAGGGTTGAACTTCACAGCTGAGGTCACAAGTTCACATTCAGTGTCTAAGAGTTCACAGGCAGTAAGTCTGTAATGACACATATATTACAACATATTATCATGAACTGGATCAAGGTTCAGACAAACAAGGAGAACACATGTTTGAATCTCAAAAACTAAAATAATGTATTAAAGTTATTAACAAAGTAAATGTGAACTCCATGTGTAATGTGTAGAATCAGTAGTGTAGGGAAGTGCATGGATGAGGGGAAATGTGTGCTAGACAATAACAAACACATGAAGCAAAGAAAGAAAAGAGATGTTGCTGGTGGAAGAGAGAGGGAGACATTGAGCAGCTTTGATAAGGTGATCCAGCCCAAAGCCCAGCTGATGCTTCAGCCTGATGACCATTGTAGTTTATAATAATTATCTCTTGATGTGTTGATGAAGAAGGAAACCACCGCTGACATCTCTCACTAGTATATTTTAAAGATTTGATTACAAAAGAGAACAGTGTCAAACATACAGTTCTAACAACACTATATATAGTTTCTAATCTCTAAAAACTCCACCTTCTGAGCAACTGGTCAGTCTGGACCAAACAGCCTCTGGCCCTTTAACTATACCTGTCTTTTAACCTTTAACCTAAGAGCAGCATATGTTCAAGTGTCACAGGATGTCATTAAATGTCATTAAATGTCAGATACCACACCATAACTCTATTATTATTATTATTATTATTATTATTATTATTATTGTTTGAATACTGATTGTTTCAATAATGATAAACAAACATTTGCATAAACATATGTATGAACTCTCATGTTAATAAGAGTTAACTAATGACAATCATGTCATTAATCATGATTAAATCTCTAAATTGATTGACAGCCCTATAAATATAACATTGAGCTTTAATGTGTATCAGATCTCTTTAAACAGGCTGAATTCTGCCATTCTGCTCTTATATATTGATCAGACCTCTGTGCATTTCCTGCTACTACTCTTCTCTACACCAACAAGAGAGAAAACAGCTGAGAGTTTCTTTCTGTGACCAACAGAATATCAGAAAGACTTCAGAACAACACCATGTAACACCACTTCCCTCTTTACAATAAAAAGATGAACTGATGAGAAATAAAAGGCTCCATTGCTCGGTTCAACACACTCAGGGGTTTAGTCTCTATGACCAGTAGTTTACGGAGGCTAATGTTGGTTAACGTTAGCTAACTTTACATATTGTTGTATAACTGACATTACTGAATCAGTGTGCTGATTGGCTGATCCTCCGTGCTCACTATGAAATGTCTCAGAAACCTTTAAGAACAAAATGATGATGAAAGCAATTCTCTCTGACTTCACAAATCTTCTTTGTAAAATGAAACAGAACTTATTTTAAACTCTTAATCATAGTGTTAAAAACAGTGTGTGATTATATATGATGTACAGAAGCTGCTCATGTAATAATAACTTTATTCACTGATAACTGTAACATACTGATCTATGTTGTGATAAAATGCTGCTGTAATAAAACCTCAACCACAACCTCTAAAGTCCTTCATGTGTTTCACCAGGTTTGAATGAAGCCTCCAACACCCAAAGGAAGAGAAGTAGAAGAAACAACTGTAACATCCAATAATGACTAGAAATAAATAGAATAACTGTTCATTAACTTAACAGCTAGAAACAACCAACTGAAACATTATTTACACATCTGAGACTAAATATAACTGACATGTTATTTCACATATAAACAACTATTTTAATAATAATAAGAATTTTATATTATTTATATTTGAAGAACTAAACTACTAATCTACACTGATTTATAATGTTAATCACATCTGGACTTACACAGCCTTTCTGCAGTTCCTCACAGCTGGGATCAGTCTCCGTCGTCCCTCATCTGATGTGTTGTACTTCTTCAGGTCCAACTCATCCAGAACCTCCTCTGACATCTGCAGCATGTAGGCCAGACCTGAGCAGTGGATCACAGAGAGTTCCTTCTTTGATCTGTTCTCTGACTTCAGAAACTCTTGGATCTCCTGATGTACTGAGCGGTCGTTCATCTCCATCAGACAGTGGAAGATGTTGATGCTTCTGTCAGGAGAGATATAACCACTGTTCATCTCCTTCAGGTTGTTGATGACTCTCTGGATGGTTTCTGGACTGTTGTCTGTCTGACCCAGCAGGCCTCCTAAGAGACTCTGGTTGGACTCCAGAGAGAGGCCATGAAGGAAGCGGACAAACAGGTCCAGGTGGCCATTTTTACTCCTGAGGGATTTCTGCATGGCTCTCTTCAGGAAGTCATCCAGAGATGAGTAACTGTTGTCTTCTCCCAGGAAGTAACTGTAGTCTTCTCCCAGGAAGTCCTCCAGTACCTTTGTCTTCCTGCTGGTGTAACAGTGGTACATGTAGACTGCAGCCAGAAACTCCTGAACGCTCAGATGAACAAAGCTGTAGACTGTTTTCTGGAAGATCACACTCTCTGTTTTGAAGATCTCTGTACAAACTCCTGATAACACCGAGGCCTCTGTGACATCAAGACCACACTGCTCCAGGTCTTCATGGTAGAACAGGATGTTTCCTTTCTCCAGTTGTTCAAACGCCAGCCTCCCCAGCTTCAGAAGAAGGTTCCTGTCAGCCTCCGTCAGCTCCTGTGGACTCGTCTCATGTCCTTCATCATACTTGTTCTTCTTCCTCTTTGTCTGAACCAGCAGGAAGTGTGAGTACATGTCAGTCAGGGTCTTGGGCAGCTCTCCTCTCTGGTCTGTAGTCAACATGTGGTCCAGAACTGTAGCAGTGATCCAGCAGAAGACTGGGATGTGACACATGATGTGGAGGCTCCTGGATGTCTTGATGTGTGAGATGATTGTGCTGGACTGCTCTTCATCACTGAATCTCCTCCTGAAGTACTCCTCCTTCTGGGCGTCAGTGAAGCCTCGTACTTCTGTTACCCTGCTAACACATGAAGGAGGGATCTGATTGGCTGCTGCAGGTCGGGAAGTTATCCAGATGAGAGCCGAGGGAAGCAGCTTCCCCTTGATGAGGTTAGTCAACAGCACGCTGACTGATGACTTCTGTGTGACATCAGACACGACCTCACTGTTGTTGAAATCCAGTGAAAGTCTGCTTTCATCCAGGCCGTCAAAGATGAACAGAACTTTACAGACAGCGAGCTTCTCTGCTGTGAGCTTCTGTAATGTTGGATAGAAAACATGGATCAGCATGAGCAGACTGTACTGCTCATCTTTGATCAAGTTCAGCGACCTGAACGAGAACAGAATCAGCAGACTGATATCTTGGTTGTTGGAGCGCTGTGCCCAGTCCAGAGTGAACTTCAGCACTGAGAAGGTTTTTCCAACGCCAGCGACGCCGTTCATCAGAACCACTCTGATGTGTTTCTGTTGGTCAGGTAAGACTTTAAAGATGTCCTGACACTTGATTGGAGCATCATGGAGGGTCTTCATCTTGGAAGCTGTTTCAAGCTGCCTCACCTCATGTTGGGTATTAACCTCTTCACTCTGTCCCTCTGTGATGTGGACCTCAGTGAAGATGCTGATGAGGAAGGTTTTAGTTCCTGCTTCATCAGTTCCTTGAGTCACACATTCACATGTGCTGCTCAGACTGATGTGATGTTCATCTAAAACCTCCTGCAGACCACTTTCTGCTGAAAGACAGAAAAAGAAGGTATCATTATAAATATATGTTCAGCAGGATAGAGGAGGTAGATTCCTGTTTTCAGAGATGATGACATCAGCAGACAGATCTTCAGTCTTACTTTGTACAGTGCTGGTCTGACTGTCTGTCTGCAGTCCAGGTCTGGTTCTGGATCCTTCTGCACACTGGGGACAGGAGGAGTCTCCTGATGAAGCAGACTGCTCCTCCACAGAAACAGCACTCCTCTTCCTCTCTCTGTGGACATGAACACATTCTTTATGTCACATGACATTAGTGGAGGCCAACCGACAGCTCACATGCTTCATGCAGCTCTTTCCCTTCATAAACAGTCCAGACTCTCAGTATTTGGATATTTCTACATGTGTGAAAGGGCTGAATGAAAGTGAATGTTGACACTTTTCATAGACAGACAGTCAGATGTTACAGACTCTGCTCTGTCCTCTTTCTCCAGATGTAGATAAGATGTAAACCAGTAACACTGGAGACACACATAGTAAAATAAACCCAGTCCTGCCTCTCAAGTCAGTAGAAACAGTCTCTTACTTTGTGTCTGAGGGTCCAGGTTCATTACTGAAGTCTGGAGGATCATCTTTAGACTGGTCACTCTTCATAGACAGACCGCTGGATGTTACAGACTCTGCTCCGTCCTCCTCTTCCTCCTCTTTCTTCATCTTCTGGAGTCTGAGAGGTAAACCAGTAACACTGGAGACACACACACATACACAGTATAATAAACCCAGTCCTGCCTCTCAGCTTAGTAGCTTCTTATTAGTTTACATGACTTTAACTACAACCATGTGTGTTTTCTAGTCATCACAAAGAGAAACTTTGACTCTGGTTTAAATCCAACAGACTTCAGATAAACATGTGTGTGCTTCTTAACTGTGACTTCTCTCTACTTTAATCACATCGCTGTGAAGACAGAAACCAGGAAAAGAAAAGAGGAAACAACTTTTAACGACTCTGGGCCAGATGTAAGAACATGTTCATATTTTATTCTTAAATTTGTCATGTTTTTTTTCGTGAGGTGGACCTTTAACCCTCCTTCCTTCCTTCCTTCCTTCCTTCCTTCCTTCCTTCCTTCCTTCCTTCCTTCTTTCCCTCCTTGCTTCCTTCTTTCCTCCCTTCCTTCCTTCCTTCTTTCCTCCCTTCCTTCCTTCCTCTTTTCCTTTCTCCCTCCCTCCCTCCTTCCTTCTTTCCTCCTTCCCTCCTTCCTTCCTTCCTTCCTTCTTCCTCCCCTCCTTTCCTTCCTTCGTCCCTATTACGACTTTATTCTATAATATTAATTAATATAATGTTATGTTCTCTTAGTCTGGCCCTAATCCTCGGTCGTATAAAACTTACTCTGGCTGTAAATGATCAAATGTTGTGTTGATGGTAATTTGATGCGTATCTTATTTTTCCTTTAGTTCTTTTATCCATCGAGTCCATCCAGACGCAAACTTAGACATGTTTTAACTTTCTTTTCTCTGTGGCTGGTTTGTAGCTCACCTAGAAAATCATATCTGCTGCTTTATATGAACATCTCCGGTAATATGTTGTGTTTCAGATCAGATAGATCAATAATGACACTAATCATTATTTATAGTAGTAATATTAACACTCACCTGCTTTAAAGCTGCTTTGTCCTTCTTCTGCTCCGTTGACTTCAAATGGCGTCTAAAGACTGAATAGTTTCACTTTTAGAGTTATTTCCTGTTTGACTACTCCCTTCCTCTTTACTGGAAGTCACGTGTGTGTGTGTGTGTGTGTGTGTGTGTGTGTGGGTGTGTGTGTGTGTGTGTGTGTGTGTGTGTGTGTATGTGTGTGTGTGGGGGTGTGTGTGTGTGTGTGTGTGTGTGTGTGTGTGTGTGTGTGTGTGACTGTGTGTGGGGGTGTGTGTGTGTGTGTGTGTGTGTGTGTGACTGTGTGTGTGTGTGTGTGTGTGTGTGTGTGTGTGTGTGTGTGTGCGTGTGCGTGTGTGTGTGTGTGGTGAAAGAGGAGGAGCAAACATAAAGTGACAGTGAGTGTGTGTAAGTCTTCGACACTCAGCAGATTGGAACTTTTAATGAAACTTGGGAGGTGTGATTGAAACCAACCATCTATCATAATGTGCTTTAACATTTGGGCTGAACTAACCTTTGAACTCACTTTGTAAGCATCTGGTTGCCTAGTCTTTGCCTCCTTTCCTTCTCCTCTCTCTCCTTTCTCTTCTGGCAGCCTGATTTGCTCTTAGAGAGAAACATGTTGCTGAATAGCTCAGAGCCTGGAGCACTGTGGAGGAATGAGTCCTACCTGGTGGAATGAACCATTCTGCATTTCTGCAATGGGGGTGCAGGTAGTCTCAGACTGTCTTAATGTGATTAAAGCAACATTATTATTGAACTTTCACAGCAAATTTGATTTGATGTTAATATTGATGACGTTGTTTATTATAACTGAAGTTTCCTTGATAAATGACTGTTGGTTAGTGTTAAACTATTAAGGATTTATTTATTAATCTGTATTCTGTGAACCGTTCCACCCCTAGTTCACACCTGCTGGACTAAACAGGCCTCATTTGGTCTCTGTTTTTGTATTTATTTATTTCTCCACAGGGACAATGTACATCATTCTACATTTTCAGAGAACTGAAAACATAAATGTACCCAAATGCAGCCAAGGTCTGATTTCCATTGGACGTCCCCCCTGCCAGATGTTACCGGCACAATGCCTAAAATTATAATTAACTACATTACACATAAAACATACGATGCAATTACAACAGTCATAGTGTCACAGTATAAATTAAACATTAAAATAGTTTTGCACACTTCATGTTGCTTTGGTACTTTGTGCTTGTTTGAGCTTCATACCGTGTTTCTAAGTGCAGCTGAGTAGTGATCAGAGGGGAAAGGGACTGCTTGGTGTGGAGATGTCAGATTGCAGCAATGCAGAATCCGGTACATCGGTGTTATTGTGGTTTTGATTGATCATAATGAATGACAGTAGTAGATATATGGACATTTAAGGGGTTAAAGTGCTATAGTGCTGATTTACAAGTGCTGTCAGTTACATAGTAAAGTACACGATAAAAGAAGGTATAGCGACAGAAAGGCTTAAATAAGTAAATGGGAGAAAAAACTAAGAAAGAAAAGTAATAATAATAATAATATTAATAAAATAGAATAAATAAAGAATAATAAGTTGGCTTCCTATCTTCTACATCTGCTAAACTTCTGCTAATCATAATCTATAAATCACTTCACAGCTCAAAGTGTGAGCAGAGAAGAAAACCTCTAGCACTTGAATGCACATATCATTCTCAGATGTGACTCTGTGTCCTTTATGTATATTTGAGTCTTACTAATACATCTTCCAATCCTTTAAACTACATGTTTGATACACATGAATAAATCAATGAATCAAACATGTGTGTGTCATTGAGGTGAACACAGCACCAGACCTGTCCCACCAGCAGATGGCAGTATGGTGTCACTGCAATGGACGAGTAGCAGAGAGTCTGCAGCATTGTCCATCATTGGTGGAGAAAATACATCGGTTTCATATTGTAAAGATTTGACTCTTCACTTTATCAGTGTGCTTTAAGTGTGATTTTATTGGTGTGTTACTTCCAGTGTTACATGCTGCAGGCTGCCTCTGTTTACTGACTGAAATACTGTAAATACACTCAAACTATAAGTCAAAGTACACGTTCACTCTAACTCTGACTCACATCCACAACTCAGATGTTAGCGGCTGCAGTGCTTACACTACCAGGGAAAATGTGATATCACATTTCATTTAACTCACAAAAACTGCAATAAAAGTTCTATTTCCATAGCAGATAGTTCACTACTCATACACATTGTTCATCGTTATCGCTGCTTTTGTTCATGTTTTCACCAGTTTTACTCAACTGGAAATACAGAAACATAAGCACATTAGCTCAGTGTTGCTACATGCTGCTTCTGTTTACTGTAGCTGCTCTTACAGGTGAACAAGTATGAGTGAGGATAATTAGTGAATAACACAAATGAACTAATAACACATGAGAGTGAGTTGGGGGGTTTTCACTGTCCATTCATGAGTCCCATATCACTGTGGATCCCACATACTACATTAAACATGTTCAGTCATTACAACGTGCTGTGTTTGACCATCAGTTTTATAATATTATGTCATTATTTTATTACCATAAAGCAGTGGTCTCCAACCCTGCTCCTGGAGAGCTACTGCCCTGCATGTTTTAGGTATCTCCTCACTCTAACACACCTGATTCTAATAATCAACTCGTTATCAAGCCCTTTGCTTGATAACGAGTTAGAGTGAGGAGATACCTAAAACATGCAGGGCCATAAAGCAATACTAAGAAAATAAACAACTTTTCCTGACAAAGCTATGAATGGAAATAATACAAAGCTCATCAGTCCATGGCATGTTGAAACCTTTGTGTGTTAAGTTAACATCAATTAATAAATGAGCTCTTTGGTGGAAGAACTTAAAAGTGGAACTTACTATATGTGGGATTCCTCTTTTCTAGATGATGGAGTACTCGTCCTTCGTGTACTTGGGACCTTTACCTCGGCCTCTCCATCTGTTGTCTGAGTCCTCGTGCTCTGCATTCTTGTTGTAGTGCATGCATGCTAAAAGCAATCTAAGTATAACAAAGGAAGTATTAGTAGGTCTACAACAGATGAGGATATCTAATGTACAAAGTGAAAGAAATAATTACAGTTTATGTTAAGCTGGAAACATTCTGACTAAATGAATGCAGACCATGAAGTTACCAACCTGCTCAGCTTTTCAGTAGAAGAGAACACAACATAGTTTGGGGTGAACCTAAAGAGCAGTCTGTCTGAGGTCTGGTAGTGGAAACTCAGCTTGGAAATGTCTTCCTGCAGCAAGCTTCCCACAAGCTTTAGTACCTATGAAGTATGATATGATAAAACAAGAAAACAACAAACTCCATGAAAACGTAGATAAGTCTGAATGATTTTGTGCCCTCTAAATCAGATACAGGCTTCAGGAAGTGGTCTGAGTATGGACTCACCAATTTACATCAACTCCACAATGCTGGTCATTTTAAATCATTTACACAGCTGTCGGAGGAAGTTAAGCTACCAAGCACAGATTTCTTCAGATACTTACAGTTAAGGGATTTCTTATTAAAACACAAAGGCTGGGACAAAGTTGCTAAACCAATGCTAATTGAAGAGTTATTGATTAAAGTACAAACAAAAAAATGGGATAATAAATGAATAAGCTAAATATTCCTGAGCATGAATTTGAATAATACTACACAGGTTAAGGAGAGATGGGAAATTGAAATGAATTCCAACATATCACATGATATGTGGGAGGAAATGTGTACTGAAGTACATCTGGTAACTAATTCAAATGTATGGAGAGAATTTAAATGGAAGGTAGTCATGAGATTCTTTCAGACACCTGAAATTACAGCTAAATTTAGCACTACACACTCAAATAAATGCTGGAGAAGCTGAGGCCCACACATTGGTAATCAGACCCACATACTCTGGCTATGCCCAACACTGGAAGCACTCTGGGAGGAAGTGTTTGAAACACTTCATAAAATATTTGGTGGAAATATAACAATGGACCCAATGGACCCAATGGTGACCCTACTAGGTCTATTACCAAGAGGTTTGGAAGGAAGAGCCAAAACATATCTCTTACAGATACTACTAGCAACAGCAATTACATGCATTACATGAAGGTGGTTGAAGCCTGACCCTCCAACACACAATATGTGGACTGAAAAAATAAAAAAAATGGGACAAATAACATATTCCCTGAGGCTTCAGAAACATATATCTGCTGTGGGTATACTGATATAATTCTGTTTATTTTATTCCATCTTGCTTTATTCTTTCTTATTTTATATGTTTCTTTGTCACTATAGTCTCTATCTCTCTAGTTGGACCATCACTGTTACCTTGTGTATGAAACAGCAGATATGATGAATATGATTCTGGATGATTTTGAATGAAACTTAAATAAAAACTAAACGTAGATAAGTCATAAAGTTATAGATTATAATCAAAGGTG